>NC_136595.1:28016703-28054203 GCF_910589615.1 Taurulus bubalis | reverse complement strand
TACCTCTTTAGTCCACAGGGGGCACTAGAACCAACACTACCTCTTTAGTCCGCAGGGGGTGCTAGAACCAACACTACCTCTTTAGTCCACAGGGGGCAACAGAACCAACACTACCTCTTTAGTCCACAGGGGGCAACAGAACCAACACTTAGATAAAGTTCCTTGTGGTCAAAGAATTGAACGCTTTATAAATAAGTGAAGGACAAGTGAATTGCATACATTTGCTTTGGGTGCTAAAATAATATGTTTTTTTGACGTAATATCGCAGCCGTCATGTCGGACGTGCCGGTTGGTCTTTGTGGTGTTTGTCCCGCCCCTCCTCCACTGTGATTGGACAGCTTGGTAAACACTAACGCAGCGTTTTAAAATAGAAGTTAAAACACTTTTCCACTCAAAAAGGAAAAAGAAAAAGGTGTCGGAGATTTGTCAGGAAATTAAACATTTCTTTCCATAAATGTCTTTAGTATAAACGTGTGGCTGTTCTTCCTAAATCCGGCGCGTTGACAGAGTTCAGGTGAGCAGCCGTGATGTTTTAAACCTATTCTTTAAATACGAGAAGGAGCGATAAGACCAGCGACCCACAAGCCTCCTCTTCTGCAGGAGGAGATCCCTCCCCTGCTACTGTAATGATTTCCACATTACGTCCTCCTCCTCCTCCTCCTCATTGATGGAATGTGTACGCTGTGGTAAATCAACAACAGAGAGAACAGCAACGCATTGTTCAACTTCGACTGCATTAAACGGTTCAAATATTACGAGAACGAGTCTCTGTGTTATTTTCATGCTCCTGGTTGTGTTTGATTTGGAGCTCAGACCACGAGGAGAACAAAGCAGAGAAGCTGAGGATCTAAAGGTCATCCCTCCGCTCCGATAGCCAATTACATCTCAGAGTCACATGGAGCCTCATCATGAGCTGCACGTCCTCACACCGATTCACTCTGAACATCGTTTAGCCTCATAACATATATACATTCACATATCCATCTTTTAAATTACTCTTTACTCACATTAGCATATATTATATATATATATATAGCTAATGAGGAAGTGTGTTAAAGCTGCATTCTCTCTCCTGACCACCAGGGGGCGACTCCTCTGGTTGTATAGAAGTCTATGCTTCATGTGTTAAAGCTGCATTCTCTCTCCTGACCACCAGGGGGCGACTCCTCTGGTGTATAGAAGTCTATGCTTCATGTGTTAAACCTGCATTCTCTCTCCTGACCACCAGGGGGTGACTCCTCTGGTTGTATAGAAGTCTATATAAATGACTCTACTTCTCTTGATGTATTCCCTCAGTAAACATTGTAAACATGAGTTTATGTCTCAATCTCTAGTTTCAAGTCTTCTTCAATACAGCATGATGTTCATTTAGTAAATTATGGTCATTTAGAGTCAAACAGACCATAATAAAGGGGACGCTTTAGGGGCGGGGCTACAAGGTGATTGACAGGTCGACGTATACGGCGTCTCTAGGTCACTCCTCCTCAGTCCATACATGGCCACTTCCTGTTTATTGGTTGCACAAAAACAACAACATGGCGATGGCCGTAATCCAAGATGGCGGAGCTGGTTGCAGTGTTTATATTTCTTTCCCCTCAGTGTTCTGTGCATGTCGTGTAAACTAAAGGAGATCAATAGAGCATCTATCAGTTTATTGCGTAACAACACGTCCCCGTTTAACCCGGCTCGCCATGGAGAAATCCGGTTTAAATGGTGACAATATGCACCCATTGAACTACGTTAAAATACATGTCATTTACCCATATGATCCAGTCGTTAGCCAATCGGTGGCCGGAGAAGAAACGTTGAAAAGCATCTCAACACAAGAGAGAGTCACAAGCTTCCTGCTTTAAGGTCAACACGCTGCAGAGGTTTGGTAAAGATCCCGTCTGCTCCTCCAGGTCTGTCCTGCTCTGGAGGATGGGACGTCAATAAAAAAGGCAAAAGCCCAGGCTGCTAAAGGGCCCTGAACGCCTCACCATGCCGGGTTCACGTGAGGATACTTGGGCTCGTTTCCTCTGCAGACACCTCGTGGTGTCCCAGACAGGTCCAGTACTACTGCTGCTAGTATTACTCGTAGTACTGGTAGTACTAGTACATGAGCCCGGTCACTGCTGTGTCTGGTCCCCTCACGAGACCTCCGGTTCGCCGTGAACGCGCACGGAGGCTCTGTGCGCCGTGAATGCGCGCGGCCGGCGGCGACATGAAGGGCATCAGGGCGCGTGACGCTCCGCTGCCATTACAGACGCAAATATGATAACATGCTTTTTATATTTATTATTTTGATTTATTTTAATTTCTAAATTGTGTGTATTATTTATAAAAACAGAAATAGATACATCAAAGAGAAGAAGCGAGCTCGCGCTGACAGACAGCAGAAGCTGCGTCTGCGCAAATCACCTCTGAATCTGATTAAAATATCAATAAATACATTTTAAAAAGCGTTTTTTTAACCCGAGCAGAGGAACACCCTGCAGGTAAACCCCGTGCTGGTGAGGAAGGAATGGACCGTGAAGGAGGAAGAGGAGGAGGAAGAGGAGAAAGCGGCGGCTCTTTCATCCGCTGCCCTTTAATTCCGTTAATTCCGTTCATTCTTTCATTCCGCCATGAAACCTCCGTTTCGGGCTCCGAACCCGGCCGGGTACTCACCGGGAGCCTCGGCGCGGTCCGGTCAGCCGCCCTCCGGTGATCAGCGACGGGAGCCGGGACGCGGTCACGGTGACGGAGAGAAAAGCTTCAGTTTATCTCTCATTGCGGTGTCGACGGAGCGAGCGACTCCAGACTGAAGCTGCGCGCGCAGCTCCGTCAGCGGGGTCCTCCCCTCCTCCTCCTCCTCTTCCTCCTCCTCCTCTTCTTCTCTGCACGCATTCAATACATATTGATAATTAAAGGTGGACACGTGACATTAACACAATGGAGTGTTTTAGAAGAAAACTACAAACAAATACACAAATAAAATAATAAATGTTCCTCTTAATCATTATAGTTATTTATTCTTTTATTTTTATGTTTACATAATTTATTTTATTGTTTGAATACTGTTTGAATGTTACTTTGTAACATTGTTAAAAACATACTGTATGAATAACGTTTTTTGTTATGATCAATATTATACTAATAGTTGTATAATATGAGTATCCTTCTGTTTTGCCAGTTATCATTCATACATATATATAATTATACATATATGTATAGATATGCAACTATATATATAGTTTAATATAATTAGTTTTTGTATATGTTTTGTCTTTTTGCATAATTACTTTTTTGTCAGTGCTCCTCCCCCACAGCGTCTGCAGCCATGTTACTACCATACATACACACACACATATATATATATATATATATATATATATATATATATATATATATATATATATATATATACATTTATATACTTAGCGTGGTGTACAGTACATGTTACTACCATGTATTTATATATATATATATATACAATATATAGTATATATATAGGTTTACTTAGCATGGTAAACAGTACATGTTTCTATCATTTATATATAAATACATATATATATATATACAATTATACATGTATATTTATAGATATACTATATCAAAACTATACATATATAGTTTAATATTCTTAGTTTTTGTATATGTTTGCCTTTTGCATAATCATTTTTTTGTGGTAAACATAATGTTTATGTTCCATTATTTTTGCGAGATAAAAACAATAATTCCTCCCATGGTTGTTCATTCAGTCTGCTAGAGGAGTTCCCTGAGAAGTCTTTCTAAAGGGAAGTAATCCCCTCAGTGGAGCAGCGGGTCTCAACCTGAGGGGCGGGAGTTAAGTCCAGAGGGATTGTGAGATTATGAGCCGGATATGAAGGCAGGAAATAAAACACATCTCCACTACAGACACAGCAGACCTGCTCATCTGTTCTGGCTTTGCTTTCAATCTCTTTCTTTCTTTCTTTCTTTCTTTCTTTGCTCAGAAATACGACCAACCTCCAAGATACGGAGATCACCGTCTCCCATAGTGAAGGCTGCCATGTTGGGAGGAAGAGGAGGTATATAGTAATAATGTTATAATAATGTCTGCTGCTGGAGAAGCTTCTCTCTCCTCTTCACCCTCATCTTCATCCTGCTGAGTGGCTGCTGACGGAGGAAGAGGAAGATGAGGAAGAAGAGGAGGATGAGTCGGCAGCTGTGGGTGGAGGTCTGCTCGTGAGCGGGGTCCCCTGGGTCTCCATATCGGTCCCAGCCAGCCCGGGGCGCTCTGCCTCGGGGCCCCCGGGGGCCTCTCATTGTTCCCACAGGGAGAGGCTGTTTAATGCTCCGTAATGAGCCCCACAATGCACCCTGGTGGCCTGCTGGGGACTCTGGAGCGGGACCTCCTCTCAGGAGGAGCCCTCCAATCAGGGGGGACCTCCTCTCTCTCTCTCTCTCTCTCTCTCTCTCTCTCTCTCTATATATATATATATATATATATACAGATATATGGGACCTCCTCTCAGCGCTCCTCCCTCACAGCGTCTGCAGCCATTTACGATGTATATATATATATCAATGGCGGGCCATGCATTTTCTACCTGGGCCTTCTGTGCTGTCTGATATATAATATATATATACATATATATATATATATATATATATATATATATATATATATATATATATATAATTTACATAAATACGTGCATGACAGGATGCTGCGTCATTAAAGAACAATGCATGTCGTCCACATCAACTAGAACCATCACATTTAGTGATAACAAAACACGACAAAACAATCCAACAAAACTGTGGCACTAACACTCTGCACACTGAAGAGAACGAGCCACAATCAGAAGGAACAATATGAACGATATAATAAAACATTATTGAGCAGTTATATTTCAGACTCACGTTCATGCAGAAAGAGAAGGATCCAAAAACAAAGAAAGAGAAAACAATCACACAATAATGAAAATAATGTATCTGACAAAAAACAAACAAAACAAAAACGCACTGAGTGAATTTCTTTGTTTTTATTGTTTTTTAAGTTTTCTCTTTTCCTTTTTGTGTTATTGTTTGTTTTTCTCCGTTCTCTCCTTTTACATTTATTATCATCTGGATATTGATTATAAGTCTCGTGTGTGCAAATAAAATACAAATAATAAATGAATGTTGTGGATCTTCTCCAGACTGTTTCCTGTTACACTTGCTGGTAAGAGGTGTAATCATAACTCCACAGCCTCCGGTAGCTTCCCTCTCGCCTCTCGGCTGTAATCATGAGGCTTTCTAAATGATTGAATCCTCAGCAGGGGTCCGGCCGCTCTCTGCATTTAGAGGCAGCGGGATCATTACTGGGGTGGGTCTGACCCTCCTCCTTCACTTCGGATGAAAAAGCAACCCCCTCCCCCATTGTTATCAATCACTTTGGACACTTTATTCACTTTAACTGCACTCACCTGCTGCAATATGAATACATTCAAGTACTATTTTATACTTTTATTCCGTCTGTATATTTCATTTAAAATTGCTACTGTATTCTCTTTACTGTTTTTTAGAAATTGTTATAGTTTCTAGAGGTCAGGAGAGAGAATGCAGCTTTAAGACATGAAGCATAGACTTCTATACAACCAGAGGAGTCGCCACCTGGTGGTCAGGAGAGAGAATGCAGCTTAAACACATGAAGCATAGACTTCTATACAACCAGAGGAGTCGCCACCTGGTGGTCAGGAGAGAGAATGTAAGTTTACGCTTCAGCGTTGGCTTGTTGTTCAGAACTGGAGGTTGCCGTCTGACTCGGAGGTGGTTGGTGCAAATGAAGGTAAAGTCGATGGACGTGAGGACGTAATTAGATTTTGACGTAAAGATCTGCATCATCTGCCAACGGTAAAACACATTTAGGACATACAGCTGTTCTTATCTGGGTTCAGAAGAGAAACACACTCTTACTCTTTAAGGGCAAATAGTGACACAAAACTACTGCCGTACAACACAAAGACAAAGAGAAAGACCACCGGAGCTCAACGTTCAGAAACATTTTATTCTCTTGAGATCAGAAATGTTTGGGACCGAGCTGCGCCGCTCTTCCAAGCCGTCCAGGGCTTTGTTTCCCTTTCTTTTCTTTCTCTCTCTCGGCTCGGTCGACGCTCACCGGCTGAGTGTTTTTGTCCGTTTGACGTTGTCCAGAGCGACAAAGGGAATCCAGTTAATAACTCCAGCTGAGCGTCTGCTGCGTGGAGAGGAACTCGCTTCACACGCCTTCAGATCGCCGTTGTTTCTCTGGTCCGCACACAAAGAGGCCTAATTTTAATTCACACCCAATTTGCATTAAATTACCCAGCATCCTCCTGTGGATCCATCTGAGGGACCCTCCTCTTAAATCAGTGGCCGATTCAGAATGTTGGTTAAAAAAAATGTACGGTATTTATTTCTTGCTAGAATCTGGATAAGAAGAGATATTACCGATTAATAAATGATAGATATCAACATTAAACGTCCCTTTTTAATTACTGAGATCAAGAATATTATGTTTAGTAAAAATGTATGTATACATATGTAAATGAGGCATTCTCTTCATTCACATTTCCAGAACAGAAATCTAAACATTGCATGAAGTCAACAAGATCCAACATTATTATTTCATTTTGTTGACGTTTTCATGTTTTTACAGAGGAAGTTTATGAAATCTCTTTGTTTCACTCCATACATCAGAAAACACAGACATACATTTATTTTCTCCATGTTGTTATTCCTAAATGTGTATAAATGAGGTTATGTGAACAAACCCTCCGCATAAACCCTCAGAATATATGTAGGAATGAAATAATGAAGTTATATAAATGAGGTTATGAATGTGTGAACAAACCTCTTTAAAGAGAAGTTTAGTTACATTACATCATGATGAAGACTCTACAGGTGAATGAGGTGAAAACATGAACTCATAGTTTTCACCATGAAACTTCACCACTTCATCACTGACACTAAGAGGAGGATTTATTGTTTTAGTTTTATGAAATGTTGTGTTTAAATATGCAAATGAGGCATTATGTAACGGTAACTTTAGGTGAATTTAGAAAGAAATCTACAGACGCAAACAGACAAAGAAATAAAATAAATGTTTTATTTCCTGCAGAATGAAAGAAGACGAGTTATGAAAGGAAAATAAACCAAAATGTTAAGAAAGTTGTGACAGTTTAAAAATACTCTATGGATATAAATCTTTATCTATTTGTGTGTGTATCGTAACAGGACGAAAAACCATTTGAAGTCTGCATTTAATTTAACGGGACCAGACACAGGTTGAGGAACTATTCAGATACTTTACTTATTTAATGGGCCAATTTGTAGAATCTGGCGCCATCCAGTGGTGAAGATGCAGGTTGCAACCCACTAAAAACCTTTAAACGAACCCCTAAATGCTACTGTCCCTTTAAGTAGCTACATGTTTGAATATAAGGCCCGCATTAAAAATCTTCTTAGACAAGTTCCACACGTTGTAATGTCTTATAATATTTTATAACATTAGATTATTATGCATCAAGGTGTCACCTGTTACTCTTGTAGCTGGCTGACATGGAGCAAATGTTTTACTATTTTATATTCTGATGAGTAGTTTTATTAATAACTTATCATCCTTTTTTATGCAGTTATGATATATTTGTATGTGAAGTAACTAGAAACTCCAAATAAATGTAGTGGAATACAAGTATAACTAAGTAAAGTATTTAATCACTTTCAGCCGAATGTCGCAGTAAATCAAGACATGTTTATCCTCATGTACTTTATATACGCAACATGTTTATCCTCATGTACTTTATATACGCAACATGTTTATCCTCATGTACTTTATATACGCAACATGTTTATCCTCATGTACTTTATATACGCAACATGTTTATCCTCATGTACTTTATATACGCAACATGTTTATCCTCATGTACTTTATATACGCAACATGTTTATCCTCATGTACTTTATATACGCAACATGTTTATCCTCATGTACTTTATATACGCAACATGTTTATCCTCATGCGCTTCATATGCAGCTGAAAAGTACAAAGTAAAGTAAACACTTTTCAAATAAGAACAAGTGAGCCAAAGAGTCATTTTCAAGGCAGTCACATTTATTCATCTTCTTATACACAGTTGCTAACCTGTCCTGATTTACTATGGGATGCCCACCATGCTTACTACAAAATAAATACAAGACAAAGGGTTCCACAGCTCGGAAATATACAAAGGTTTGAAAATCAATGTAAACTTTGAAAAACAGAACTTTCTTTCTTTGAATTCTTTTTTTTTTTTTTTTTTTACATAAGAAACAATTTAACCCTTTTGTGATCCAAAAGTTATTGTATTTACAAGTTTGTACAAAACAAAAGAAAATACAAAGCTGACACCAAACAGATCTGAAGTCAGTTGGGTCTGACATCTTGAAAATGAAAATGCATCGAGTACCAGAAGTCATTCTTCTCGAGAGGAGAAACACGTGTGCACGTTACTCAGAGTGTGGATATTATTAAAACAGCTTTTGTGTACAAAAAAAGAGAAGAAATCTATAAATATCTGCAGGTACAGCAAGAGACAGATGCATCTTCACAAACTTCACTGGATCAGTGCAAAAAAAATAAGAAACGGTTGGAATGAAGGTTCACAGACACATTGTGTACCCTGTCATAATGTGGAGTATGGAGTGCCATGAAGGCCAAAAGGAGTTGATGTTTACAGCGTACATGTACGGCGGCATGGCGATGTAGACTCTGTCATCGTCTGCATAGTGATGAGTACCATCGATAAACGCATTATAATATAATATCACGGTGAATGTGGGACAGAATGAAGAGTTCCAGGTTAACAACTGAAACCTCACTGAGTAGCTTATGACGGTTAATTCCATCTTTTAATGACATCAATGAGCCTAATACGGAAGCCGAGAAGCGCTGCGCTAGAAAGTAAAAAAAATAAAATTAGGACGCTTTCTCAAGTTAATTTTTTTTATCGAGATAAAGAGATAAATTATCTTGTTTTGTCGAGAAATTTCATCTCCAATATCCTGATTCGTCCGGTTTTCAAGATGGTATCAAAATTGTTAAAAAAGTAATAGGTGATCACAAAATACACATTTGGTAATACGGTTAATTGGATTATTGGTCGATATATGGGACTTTTACATTGGAATATCTCCAAACTCATACGGTAAAAACTAAATCAGTCATTGTCGGGAATTAGTTATTTAATTTCAAAGGTTGAAGAAATTTTCCTTCAAAATATTGTGGTATTTTCTTTTTAATATCTAATGGGACACAAGCGACATGTTTTATCCTCCTTGTAAGTATTATCCAATAAATCTCATATCCACACGTGTATTTTGTATGCATCTCTTTTGGAAGTAGTCACCGTGTGTGTATATATAATATTTATTATTTACTTTTTGAGCTGATTGACCTCAGTCACCTGTGAATACTGGCATTGTGCTCATGAAGAACCTTTAGTTTAAACAAAGTTTTGTTTTCTTGAGATAACGATACAATTAATTTATGATCTAAAAAAGTTAAATACAATTAAAAACAAAGAAAAAATTAGCTAGAACTGCCGTTCTTGGCTTCCGTATATTTCCTGTTTGTCTCTGCAACCAGTGTCCGATTTAAAATCACTCTTATAAACAAAATAATTATCTGCATAAAAAATATGTTATTAATAATACTAGAATTTCATTGCATTTAAAGATCTAGGTTTATCCAAACCAAAATGAGGGAGCGTTCGGGGGATTTTCTGTGTCGATTACAAAAATAAATATATTTAGATTGTTGCGACACAGAAACCGCGACCGGTTTTACTTTTGACGGGGAATAAAAAAACAGGACGAGCAACAAAGGCCACGTCTCTAAATCCAGAATTCCTTCTGCTTCATCACAGATGAAAACCCGGCTCCATAACCCGACATCTTCTGCAAAACCCCCGAAAATCTCACACAAAAGCACTGGCCGAGGCCTTGAGCTGCTCCGCCACGTCCCCGTCTCTTGCAGAGTGTAAAATAATGCATATTTGATCCTCCTGAACACTTTCCACTCGCCTCTTTCAACAATTCACGAACACACCGAGTCAGCAAAACCAGAAAATTACCATTAAAACAAACACATGACCTCCTTTGTTCTCTTACAGCTCTCATGTTGCACCACCTCAGACCTTTTTGATCACTTTTTTTTCATCTCCCATGTTAACACCTTGCCGCCTCCTCGTCTCCTTAGATTGTCAAGTTAGCGCTTCTGTGTCACCTTAAATTACTCGTCTTATTGCATGAGAATCTTTTAAAATATCTGAAGAATGAGCCCTCTTTGATTTAATTTACAATACGTAAAATATACAAATGCACCCATATGAAAAGATGCATTGAGGCTTTCACATTTATTTTTCTCACACAGGTTTTTTTTCCTGACGATGAGTTGGGGGGCGTTATCTAAATAATTAGCAAAATTGTGTAAAATGTGTCTATAATTGCATAGGTATTCACAGAATACATAGTTAAACATCCAATATATTTCTTCTAGTTTTACAAGATAAAAACTCTCAGACTGTGACAGCAGATTGAACATTAATATACTGCAGTGGGACTGAAGCAAGGCGTGAGCTAATGTGCCATAAACTAAATACAAGTTCTTTAGAACCACGTGAGCCAGAGTCCTGCACCGGGGCGGATTTTGCCTTCATTTTATTTCCAGGTTTGGTTCTGAGTGATTTAAAGAACATGCAGGTCCTAAACTTAACATTTTTGTGTGAAGTGTTTGAAAGTCTACATATTGTGTTAGAAAAGTGTATTGTGACTGCCCCCTACTAGCCGAACCTGGCTATTGCAATTGTATTTAGCTATTGGTTGATCTGGAGGCAGTTATCGTCACACAGGCTTAGCGCTGCCTTGCAGGTACACTCAAATTCAAAAATGTTAATAAGAGTTTATACTGTGTTTTGTCCCCATAACAGCAAAAGTCCCCATACTAGTGATTAGCATTAGCGCTATCAATTAGCATAAGCTAATTAAAAGGGTAACGGCTACCATGAACGGTACTATTCAAATGTTTTATGTGTGGCGACGTGTTAAAGTAACGCAGATCAAGTTCAGCAGTTCATTTTGTATGTTCTGTAACTATAGCATGACGTCCACGACGTCATGCTATTTAAATGCTAGATACATTTAAATTGTATTTCTGGAATTCCCGTCGTTGTAAAATATATTATCTTAGCTCTCATGTATGAAACATGCTGACCGGTCAAATTATCAGAGCCTGGGTTACGATAGGATTCACATTTTTACTCTGGAAAATCAGACCCGTGCAGGACTCAGTTTTTGTATTCTGCAGAATAATGTTTTGCTTATCATTTGCATTTAGTCAATCATGTGCAGCTGCAAATGAATCCAAGTTACCTCAATGCCAAGGGTTCATACCACGAGACATACTGTGTCTAAAATAGTTTTAAAGTATAACACAGAATAACCAAAAGGAGACATCTATACAACTCAGCCACAATTAGTCAAATTCTGAATATTTTTTAAACAAACTGTTATTAAATATATATTATAACTCATTATGGTCCATTTGTTTTTTACTGTAAACTAACAAAACCCCATACCTCTGTTTTCTACGTGGAGCCCTGAGACGAGCGGTCGTCGTGAGGACTTCCGTCCGAGTTCTCCGCCTCACCCTCGGAGATCGCCTGCATGGGCACCGGGTACAGGCGGCCGCGGGCGCCGTACCGGCTGCTGTTGGCGGGCGGCGGGATTCTGGGGCGGCCCTGCCTGGAGGCAGCGGGCGAGGGAGGGAAGGATTTCGGCGAGAAGCCCTCGCCGTTGGCTTTGGGGTAAGGGCTGGAGAGCCGTTCCGGTCCCGACTGGTGCTGCAGGGGCTCCTCGGGCTCCTCGGGCTGCCTGGGGGAATCCATCATGGAGTCTGCCGGGGATTTAGGAGCGACGGGACTTTTGAGGATCTCGGTCGCCGACATACGGTAGCTGGTCTCGGAGTGGCTGCCCTTTTTCAGCAGCAGCCGTTTGAACTCCTCGTTGGAGGTGCTGGACTTCTTGACGCTCCTGTAGATGGGTCCGGAGACTCTGTGCAGGCCCGACGGGGTCACGGCGGTGGAGGCGGACGAGGGCGGTGACATCAGCGAGACCGGGGAGCTCCCAGCGCTGCCGGGCGGCGTGTTCCCCGAGGCGGTGCCGAGGCGGTTCCTGGCGTTCATCTCCGTGGAGTTCTTCCTGCCCAACACTTTCCTTTTGGACCTGAAAAACATACGGAGAAGTTAAGACTCTGTGTCAAACTGGAGGCAGAAGAGGCCGACGACCAAACCGCTCACCTGTGGATCATAGCGAACAGGTCCTCGGTGGTCCGGGCCTTGGTGGGGGACAGAAACACGGCGTCTTCTTCGGGCCGGGACTCGTCGATCAGAGGAGACGCTAAGATTTCACCGGCTGTCGAGTCTGTCGACACAAATCAACATTTTAATACGCTGCAAACACAAGCAATGAGCTCAGACTTAAAGGGGAACTTTGGAATGGGTCAACCGTTTGTGTCTCAGTGACCAAAGAGGACAACAGAGCTTTAAAGTGGTCGAGCGTTGAAGGAGAACTCTGCAACTCCTCACCGCCAACAAACGTCCACTAACAGTTTCTTTTGAGTCTGACAACTTGATGAAAAGAATCTACAGAGCTTCCAGATATGTTTACATCCAAGAATAATAAAGAAATGTGGATTCTTTTCTTAATAAAAGAGTACTAGTATTGATCAAATCCCAACGATACCTTTCCTTAATCAGGAGGAAGGCAAACAGCAGCGACTAAAACAATTCTCTGGGGAAGATAATATGTCCAACATCTTGACATTAAACTACGTTTGAGCACCAGGCATCGGGGATGTAAACACATCTCTACGTACGTCTGTGTTTCAGCTTCAACAAATAAATGTAATGTGGCGAAACGCGTTGAGCAGGAAGGGTCTGAAGGGTCTGAACTTCACTAGACCACAGACGCCATGACGGTAACGTACCTCCACTGAAGCACGTGGACTCCTCCCGGCCGTCCTGAGAGGCTCTTTGGGCTGAAGCACTTGGCGACTCACACTCTTCCTCTCTGCTGCCTTCGTCGTCGATTGGACTCCCTTCCGACGCCTCCGATTGGCCGTCATCTGCAGGCGCTTCATCCGGACCGTTGGGTGAACTGTGCTGCACAGAGAGAGACGCTTCTTCTTCGGCTTCTTCTTCTCTTTCTACTTCTTCTTCTTCCTCTTCTTCACTTATTTGCAGCTGTAAAGCATCAGTTGTTTCTGCCGACTCTGTGCACGCTTCTCCTTCATACCTGTCCAGCGGCGTCTCCGACCGTGGTCTGAACGCCGGCTCCTCTCGGTCCGGCGCGCCCCCCGACTCGCTCCGACACTCTCCGACTGCGAGCTCTTCGTTGGAGGTGAAGGCGGATTCACACGAGTCGGCGGAGGGCGGGCGACACAGATGCGAGGGACTCCGTAGCTCCGCAGACGATCCACAGAGAATAAGTGTGCCGGTGAACTTCTCGGTGGGATACGGGAGCGGTGGAAGGGTTTTGTCCTCGCGGCGGCCCTCGTCCTTACTGATGGACCGGAGCTGGACCGAGTGCAGCGCCGTGGGCGTGATGAACATGGGACGGGCGGGCCTGGGAGACACCGGAGCTTTGTGTTGGTTTTGGTGAAGGGTTTGAATCTGGGTCCTGCTCGCCAAGGACTGGTTTCCAACACCGTGAAGGGCGCTTAAATCGAGGTGGGAGGGAGGGATCGCGGGCAGCTCCAGGTCCCTCCTAGAGGAGGAGTGCGTCTGCAGCGACAGCGACGAAAGAGACGACTTCCTCTCGGGCACTTTGGGCTTCCTCTTGCCACCGGACGGCGACAGCGGTCCGGGGAAGAAGGCGGAGGGGAAGGAGGAGGTCGGGGTCTCGGACTGGCTGGAGTACCCGCTGGACGGGCTGGTCAGGCCCGTCAGCTTCTCCGGAGACGCCAGCTTGAAGTCTCCTTCCGCCGGCGGCAGAGAAGGCGTGGTGGCTCTGGAGCCGGACAGCGACGTCTGAGACCCGGAGCTCTCCTGCGACTTGACGCACTCCACGACGGTGGTGCCCGTCGCCGTGCTGGAGTTGGACAGAGACCGGTACGGATCACTGGACTTCAAATCGTTCAGGAGCCACAGGTCCGCGTAGTCCGACTGCACGACACCTTCGTCCTTAAACGAACGCACGTCCGCGGCGCCGAACGCGCCCAAGTCGGGCAGATCGGCGGAGCCCTCGACGCCCCAGACCCCGAGAGGCTCTCTGACCATCGAGGCGCTGGACAACGCCAGCTGCAGTTTCCTCTCCTTGGAAGACATCTTTGGTTCTCTGTCGTCGGGGAGGTGTCCCTCGCTGCATATCTTCCTCAAGGACGAGCTCCTCTTCGGCGGACTCGGCTTCGCCTTCGGTTTCCTTAAAGAGAGGCAGCGCCTGCCCAGAGTCATGTGACCACCGAAGTCCGACTCGGAGCCGGGGGCCGAGCAGCCGTAGGTGAAGCTCCGGCTTCCTTCGATGCCGCAGTCAAAGTGCATGGAGGTGTAGTAGCCCTCGGTGTCCACGGAGTAGTGCGAGACGTTGTCCGCCTTCTCCGACGGCGGCTTGTCGGAGAAGCTGCTCTCGCAGGTGGCCATGCTGGTGAAGCTGGGGCAGCCCAGGCTGCTCCCCGCCTCCCGCCCGGGATCGGGGCTGAAGTCCCGAGGGCGGCGGGCCTCCGCGTCGGTGTAACTCCACTCCTCCTCCATGGGCGCGCTGACCCCCGCCTCCTCTAATATGTCCATGGCCGTGGAGGAGAAGGAGCCCGTCCGCTGGGTCCTGAGGCACTGGTAGTGGTCCAGCAGGAAGCCGGCGTGGTCGTCCTGGTGGTGAGCGGCGGCGTTCAGCGAAAGCTCGGAATCGCAGTGCGAGGAGCCCGTCAGAGGCGGGGAGGCCGCCGCCGGGATCGTCTCCGAGGTCTGCGAGGGGCAGGTGGAGCTGCTCCCGCTCCAGTTCCCGCTGGAGGACTGGTGGTCCTCCTTGTGGTCCATCACCACCCCGGCGGCGGAGACGGAGTGGACGGGGCTGCTGAAGGTGTCCGAGCTGGACGAGATCTCGCAGCTGCCCATGTCGGCCTTCCTGGGCAGCCGGGACCGGGTCCTCTCCATCCAGCGCCGCTCTGGACTCTCCGAGAGCTGCTTGTACTTCAGGCCCAGCTGGCGGTCGGACGCGGCCCGGTCGCCCGCGCTCTCCTCGCCGTCCTTCAGCATCAGAGCCCCGGGTCGGGGCAGGAAGTCCTCGGCGTCGAAGGGCGAGAGGTCCTCCTCCTCCTCCTCCTCGTCGTCGTCGCTGCGCCCGCCGTCCACCATCCGGCTCCCATCTCTGGGCAGACTCCGGGAGCGCAGGCGTGCGCCGACAGAGGCGGAGAACATGGCGTCGCCGTCGTCCGACAGGAACAGGATGTTGCCCGCCGAGTGCGAGAGGGAGACGGCCGGGCCTCGCTGGGACCGGATCCTCCTGCGAGACGGCGCTCCTGAGATCAGGAAGTCTTCGGTCTGGCAGCCGGAGTCTCTGGTGCCGAGGTGTCCGTCCAGATCCTCGGAGGAGGGAGTGATGCCGGTCGCCGCTCGCTCTCTGGAGCCCGGAGAGTCGTCAGAGTCTGGGAGGAGCCAAGAGGTGCAGCGTTTAGGATTCATTCATTTCACATAGTTTGTATTAGTTTTTTACATTCCGCACTGGTGTAAGGATTACTACTGTTACACTCAATAATTACTACTCTACTCTACTATTATTCCTACGTGTTTATATCTCTTATTTTATCTCATCTCATTGTATATTATCTCATCTTATCTTTCATCTCATCTTATCTCTTATCTTAACTCATCTCATCTCTTATATTTCATCTCTTCTTATCTCTCATCTTATTTCATATCATCTCTTATATTACATCATCGTATTTCATATCATCTCATTTGATCTCTTAACTTAACTCATCTCTTGTACATTTCATCTCTTCTTAGCTCATATCTCTTATTTTATCTCATTGCATATTAACTCTTTCATCTCATCTTATCTCTTATTTTAACTCATCTCATCTCTTATATATTTCTCTTTCTCTTTTTATCTCATACTTTATCTCATCTCATTGCATATTATCTCTTATCTTAACTCATTTCGTATATATTTCATCTCATTTTATCTCATCTCATCGCATATTATCTAATTTGATCTCTTATATAAAGTATTTAATCTCTTCTAATCTCTCATTTTATTTCATCTCATTACATATTATTTCTTATATTATCTCACCTTTTTTCATCTCATCTCATGTTATCTCTTATATTATCTCATCTTATTTCATCTCATCTCATGTTATCTCTTATATTATCTCACGTTATTTCATATCATCTCATTTTATCTCGTTCCTCAACTCATATTTCTGTATTTAAGTGTCGACCACATTTGCTAACTTTAGTTTCTTGTCCTTCGTCTTCTCTCCTCTCGTTTCCTGTCATCTCTCCTCTGTCGCTCGGCTAATAAAAGCATAAAATGCCCCAAAAATAACGCTGAAAAGACGCCTCGCTCGTTGACGTCGCTCACGCTCATGTCGACCTACTTCAAAGACCATCCTCCTGCTCGTCTCCCACGGCGGAAGAAAGCAGAACATTTAAACACTCGATGACTTTGAAGGAATTTGAAGCTTTTTGTTTCAGTTCTACACAAAAACACAAACAGGTTTTATACACATTCTGACCAGTGGATTTCATGACTTTTTCATGACTTTAACCCAAATTTCAGTAGTGAAATCTGGGTGTAAACAGTAAAAAGTGAGTAAATGTAGTATTTAAACTAACAATGAGAACACAAAGCATACAGTAAACCTTAAATGACTCAAATGAATGAGACAATAGTTTGATTAAAGAATAAACATTTATATAGATGCCTGTATGTATGCCTGCTTATATTTTGAGTCTTTCTTTTAAAAGCATATTAATTATTTCAAACTCAGCGTAAATGAACGTCATGAACACATGAATATAACACATTTACATGACTTTTAAAGAATACACATTTATAGATATACTCAGCGTATGCCTGCTTATATTTTGAGCGTCTTTCTTGAATATGAATATCACAAACTACCATGACTTTTCCAAAACTGGAAATAATCATTTTTAAATTCTATGACTTTTCCATGACCGAATGAACCCTGCATGCATAACGAACGAGCCTTTCTCTTCCCTTCAGCCGCTATGAATGAAACTTCTCGGTTGGAGTACGTACCCAGATCTCGCTGCACCTGTCGGGGCACGCCGGCGACCGTCCTCCTCCTCCTCAGCTTCCTCCTCCTCTGAAGCACCGACTGCGAGTGCACGAGCGAGCAGCGCACACTGGCATCTCTGTCGAAGCCGACGCCTGCGACACAGACGGGACGTCTGAGGAATGTGTGATGAGCTGCGACTCCTTTCCCTTTCCCTCTGGAACACTCGCTGAACTAAACACTGAACTACAAGTCCTGCAGGAACAGCAGCCGGAGATACTTACTGAATATGAATTAAACAAATGCTGCTTTTAATGCTTCCTCCCTCGCCTCCGGTATGACCATCATGTGACAGCAGTCAGGCCTTCCAGCACCATAGCGATCGCTGAACATTGATTACAATGTGCGTTGCACGTTATCCCCCTCTTGACTCTCTGACTCCAGGGTACAACTCTTCCTTTGACTCGGTGAGAGCGGCAGTAAATTACGGCGCTCCGGCCTTTTCAGCAGTTTGGACAGAACTAATTGAGATTCGTGTCGCGGCACCGCAGCCCAACGGGGGCGGGGCTAAAGCATGACCTGCACACTGAGAGAGTTTCCCCCGCGGGGACGTCGACGATGACAAAGTTTATTATGAGTAATAGCAGAATGTCCTGAAGCACGGCCCTTGTTTAAAAGTTGATGTTGATTTGCACCAAACAAAGATGTTTCATTCAGTGTGTAGAACACCATGTGCAGACCAGGACTCTAATGAATTAAATTAACATTTCGCCTTCAACGAACTGCGAGTGTTTTTGAAAGTAGGATCCCTCTTACGGACGAGTTGCGAGTGTTTTTGAAGGCGTGATCATACGACCAAGTAAGTGAGACTCATTCTGCAGCAGTTTTTATGGTTTTGATGTTGTTACACAGTTAAACTTGTTAGCTTTCTTTGCTAAGAGTTAGCTTGTTAGCTTGTCCTCTTGATTAATGCTGAGCAATGGCAGGATGGCGGTTTGCTTAGCTTAGATGCTGGAAACAGCTAGCTTGGCTCTGACTAGCACCTCAAAACACGTCATGTCCAGTTTAAAAATAATAATAACGTGTTTGCTGTGGTCACAGAGATGAGCGTGAAACCCAAATCATAACTCAATATGTGAACATTCTCTAACCCAAATCATAGCTCAATATGTGAACATTCTCTAACCCAAATCATAGCTCAATATGTGAACATTCTCTAACCCAAATCATAACACTATATGTGAACATTCTCTAACCCAAATCATAACTCAATATGTGAACATTCTCTAACCCAAATCATAACACTATATGTGAACATTCTCTAACCCAAATCATAACAATATGTGAACATTCTCTAACCCAAATCATAACAATATGTGAACATTCTCTCTGCAAAGGTTGACTTTGATAAAGTGAAGCAGAACAAAGTTAGAGAGGGTTTAGAACAGAGAACATTCAGGCGAGGACTCCAACATTTGCATTGTGGCACATTTTCTGTGACATTTGAATGTTCTCATGGACCAAACCATATATTCACTTGTATATTACTTATGGTGTTCAATACATCCAAATACAGCTGTTTGGGCTTTTTTTCTCTTCATAAAACAAGCTATGATTTACAGTTTATCATAACAATTACTCAGTCTGCCCCCGAGGGTGGAGGGTTTTTAAAAGGTTTTAAAGCAGAGCTCAAGAAGACGTGAGAAACGCTTCCCAGCAGACGGACGTGGACCAGAAGGTTCTAGGTTTATATTTACCGGTCACGTTAATGGGGATGACGCAGGAGGCGATGACCTGGGAGCTGGTCTTCATGCGCTGCTCGGGGGTCGGCAGCGGCAGCGCTCTGGACCAGTTGGTCTGCTTGTCCAGGGTGCTGGGCGTGTTGGGGACGGGGAACCGGGGCCGGTGGCCCAGAGCCACCTCGTCGGTGTCGGGGTCAGAGGGCGCGGCCTGGAACAGAGGATGAGGAGGTTAGGGTGAGGAGGAGAGAGAGGAGAGAGAGGAACATGCGAAGTGAGAGATGATCGATGCACTCGCTCTCTTTCTGGAAGCAGAGTCCACTGTTAGAAACACTACGAGGACAACATTGTGCTCTAGAGAGAGAGGGAAAGGAGAAGAGAATGCAAACAAGTGAAAGTTGATGAGGAAAGTTCCAGCACCGACTGCTTCTGAGCTTCGGACGCAAAAGAATAAAGTTTTCCAGCGACGTGATGAAGATGAAGATGAACTTTCGTGTTTTCCAGTCACGACGTGCGACGAGACTCTGGAACGTCTGAGAGGGAATTCCTTCCTCTTTAGTTTCTCCTGGACTCAAACCACCGGTTACTTTCCCCCCACCGTACACACACACACACACACACACACACACACACACACACACACACAGACACACACAGACACACACACACACACAGACACACACAGACACACACACACAGACACACACACACACACACACAGACACACACACACAGACACACAGACACACACACACACAGACACACACACACACACACACACACACACACACAGACACAAACACTCACACACACACAGACACACACTCACACACACACAGACACACACACTCACTCACACACACACACACACACACACACACACACACACACACACACACACACAGACACAGACACTCACACACACTCACGCACACACTCACGCACACACACACACACACACACACACACACACACACACACACACACACACACACACACACACACACACACGCACACACACACACACCCCTCCTCCAGCTCTTACCTCTGGGTTCCTCCAGAGAGGCGCATATGAAACTGAGTGCTTCTCAGGCTGAACTGGTTCCCACCCTCCCTCCCACTAAGACCAGCAGCCTTTGTGCTCTCTGTTCCCAGAGACCAAGGGACCAAGGAAAGGTCACAAAGGAAACTGGTTTCCCTGGAAACCTCTCCAGACCAGTAAGAGAAAAGAAGAAGAGGAATAAAAAATAAAAAAGGAGAGATTTTTTTGGGCTGATTTGTTTCAAGGTGAGAGGAAAGATGAAGGTGAAAGTGAAGGAAGAAGGATGAAGGTGAAGGAAAGGAAACAAGTGATTGACATCACAGCGGCATCGAACCGTCGGCCGCACAGAGAGAAACATGTCAGCACCCGAGGGATCATGGGTAATAATGGGAGCAAGGAGTCGACCCCTATCATTACATGACACACACGCGCACACACACACACACACACACACACACACACACACACACACACACACACACCTCCCGTTTCTGGTGGTTGGAAGTTAATTAAGTTAATATGTAAGAAGTCAAAAGAAAGAGAAGTTAGTGAAGTGTTAGAGGAAGGAGGGAGAAGGGAGGAAAGGAGGGAGGAGGAGGAGAGAGGAGGAAGGGAGGAGGGTGGAAAGGAGGGAGGAGGAGGAGGAGGAGGGAAGAGGAGAGAGGAGGGAGGAAAGGATGGAGGAAAGGAAGGAGGAGGTAAGGAGAGACGAGGGAGGAGGAAAGGAGGAAGTAATGAGGAGGGAGGAGGTAAGGAGGGAGAAGGAAAGGAGGAGGAAAGGAGGTAGGGAGGGAGGAGGAGGTAAGGAGGAAGAAGGAAAGGAGGTAAGGAGGGAGGAGGAAAGGAGGAGGTAAGGAGGGAGGAGGAGTTAAGGAGGTAAGGAGGGAGGAGGAAGGTGGAAAGGAGGAGGTAAGGAGGGGGAGGGAGAAGGAAAGGAGGTAAGGAGGGAGGAGGGAGAAGGAAAGGAGGTAAGGAGGGAGGAGGGATCACTACCTTTCTGCTCCAGGGAGAGAAGCAGCACTCGGTGAGGGAGGAGGAGCGAATGGATTCAAACTGAAGTTCAGAGCAAAAACAAAACAACAAACTAATGAACATGAACATAAACACAGACATAAAAACAACAACAACAACAACAACAACACCACTGGGGGAACTATGAACTATGAACTGTGAAGAGATGATGATCAACATGTCGTTACCTGAGTAGAAGCGTCTCTAACGAGCAGCTTGAGGACGAAGAACACAAACAATTCACTTCAAAATGAATCAAATACAATCTAACAAAACTATTCAAACATTTATATTCAAGCCTAAATATGAGATTAAAAAAGTATCACTTTCATAAAACAAAACTAAAATGGAAAACCAACAGAATTAGTGACAACAATTAATTTTAATTGGGACAAACTTGTTTTAGGGATTCTACATTAAACTTTCACAAATATTAAAACAAAACTTTAACATTTTAAAATACTGAAAAAAGTAAAGACTAAGAAATGTCTAAAAAGTTGCTGTGAGGAACTTTAACTTAGTGATGAGTCTGGCGACCCCTGTGGACGGAAGAAGTAGTGTCCTCAAACACAGGACTATAGAGGACCAGGACTACATGAGGTCTATAGAGGACCAGGACAACATGAGGTCTATAGAGGACCAGGATTACATGAGGACTATAGAGGACCAGGACTACATGAGGTCTATAGAGGACCAGGACTACATGAGGACTATAGAGGACCAGGACAACATGAGGACTATAGAGGACCAGGACTACATGAGGACTATAGAGGACCAGGACAACATGAGGTCTATAGAGGACCAGGACTACACTGAGGACTATAGAGGACCAGGACTACATGAGGACTATAGAGGACCAGGACTACATGAGGACTATAGAGGACCAGGACTACATGAGGACTATAGAGGACCAGGACTACATGAGGTCTATAGAGGACCAGGACTACACTGATGTCTATAATGAAATAAATGAAGAAAACATTTTTAAAATTAAAAAAATATAAAAAAATAAAAGAATATACATCAAATATAATGAAAGTATTAAATGAAATGTTAATTCAATAAAATGTTTTGGAAAACAAAAAAGGAAGTTTGTGAAATGTTACGATAAGTATAACTATCATTGTATTTGGTAATATAATAATGAACACTGCACCACATTGTCTCTGCTTCCCTGAACAGTAAATATAAATATGAACATAAACATGAATATAAACATGAACATAAGGAGCGTCTCCTCACCGGCGGCTCGATCCCCTCCGGGCTCTGGGCGTACGACGGCATCGGGGGCAGAGAGATGGTGACCCGCCGCTCTCTGCTGCCCGGACGCCTCCTCTGGGGATCTGAAACAATGTCCACATGGAGACGCTGCTACCTCTGAACGCACCGGACTACAGTCACTAAACACTCTACACAGCGTACTGTCCCTTTAAGAGACACATTCAACTAAACAACAACACAAAACTAATCAAACGATGAACCGTTGACACTGTGGGTGCAGTAGCTGCAGCGCTCCACCAGGGGTCAGAGCAGCACCAGGCTGTCCTGCGGGGCCTCACCTGGCTGCGGGGCCCAGAGGCTGAGGCCGGCCTGCCGGTGCAGCTCCTCCACACAGGCCGGGCGGGTGGAGGGCCTCAGGAGGCTCCTCTGCTGGAGCCACGGGGCCCGGAAGTACGACGTCAGCTTGCTCTCCACGTCCAGGTCCGACACGGCTGAGGAGGAGACACTGTTAACATGTCTGTCTCCAGGCTTTATTAATGCATGCATGAGGTTATGAATGTGTGAACCAACCCTCTGAATATGTGAATGAATTAGTAAAGTTATATGAATGTATGAACCAACCCTCTGAATATGTGAATGAATTAGTAAAGTTATATGAATGAGGTCCAGAGGAAAACGACTCATCAGTGTGAACGGATTAATATGTTTTCAGATAAAAAAAGGAAATGTGTGAAGAAAGAATAATTATAGAATAAGAAGTGTCGGCTGTTTTAAAAACATAATAGTGGTTGTTAAGAAACAGACTTTAATTAAATTGTACGTTTATGTTTTGAGGAAGAATCTGGTGAAATAAAATGTTTCTTTGGACATTTTCGGTTATGAATAAAAATAAAAATATTTAAAAAAACAGTTGTTTTTAATTGTGAATCTTCTTTTATTTTTTCATATATATATATATATATATATATATATATATATATATATATATATATATATATATATATATATTATATTATTTAATTAGATGAAACTAAAGATAAATAGAAGATGCAATACATAAGATAAACACAGGAATAAAGAACCAATTACCAAGTGGATGCTGAGATTAAACCCCTCCCCCAAAGACAACAAGAACTCTTCCTTTGTCTCCACCTCACACACACACACACACACACACACACACACACACACACACACACACACACACACACACACACACAGACAGATAACTAGAATCTCAGAGATCTCAAAGATTACAAAAAGTCACATGATGAAGTCAAACTTTCTCAGGTTACGTTCAAACTACTTCCTGTTGGTTTTAAAATGGCCAACTTTTGCAATCTATTAAAATATTGTTACGCAACACATTAAATATCTGAATCTTTCAGACTCTTTTTTTATTAATATATAAGAACAAAAACAACTTTAGAGCAGACAATCTGTTTCCTGTTTACGCCACACGAGATTAATAATCTTCTGTAAACTCATATTCATAAACTACTTTATCACCTTCAAATAAACCTGTAGAGAAACAAGTCAAGTATTAAATGTTATAAAGAAACTAAGGTTGAATATCCTGTAAAATATTAGATTTGGCTGATAAATATTTACTCATGGAGATTTTGAACACTTCCTGTTTCTCCATAACTACCAGCCGCCCGCTGAGAGATGAACTGTTGGCCCCGCCAAAATAAAGGTCCATCTGACAACAATACCAACAACCAGTGAGCCAGACCCACATTCCACTTCCCTGTGTGTTTGGCCTCATAAACACGTCACCAATAAGATATGCGACTGCTTTGTGTTCTTCGTGAGCTCTGGTGCCGCTTTGTTCCGGTTACAGTCTCAGATATCTGGGGATCGAACCGCCGTGCCGTCTGTGTTCATGACGTCATGCCGTGTTCACCGTGTCTAACCGGCCTCACAGACCTGAAGTAAACACTTTCAGCTGTGACTTAATTACAATAAACGGATAGAAAAGATGCAGAAGTAACTTCATCGAGATGCAGACGTGGAAAAAGTCTGAATTCATGTTTTATTGTTTGTTGTTTTCTCCTCAAGACGATAAGCAAACAACCTTAGAATGTTTTCTGAATGGAGTCTGGTGCCTTCAGTGCTATGCTACGCTAACAACGTAGCTGCTGCAGCAACATTAAAACAACGTCATATAGACGTGAATATGAGAACTAGAACAACGAGAACAACAAGAACAACTAGAACAAGAAGAACAACGAGAACAACAAGAACAACTAGAACAACTAGAACAAGAAGAACAACTAGAATAAGAAGAACAACTAGAACAACGAGAACAACAAGAACAACTAGAACAACAAGAACAAGAAGAACAACTAGAACAAGAAGAACAACGAGAACAACGAGAACAACTAGAACAAGAAGAACAACTAGAACAAGAAGAACAACTAGAACAACAAGAACAACTAGAACAACAAGAACAACTAGAACAACAAGAACAACAAGAACAACTAGAACAACTAGAACAAGAAGAACAAGGAGAACAAGGAGAACAACGAGAACAAGAAGAACAACTAGAACAACGAGAACAACAAGAACAACTAGAACAAGAAGAACAACGAGAACAAGAAGAACAACGAGAACAACAAGAACAACTAGAACAAGAAGAACAACGAGAACAAGAAGAACAACGAGAACAAGAAGAACAACTAGAACAAGAAGAACAACGAGAACAAGAAGAACAACGAGAACAAGAAGAACAACTAGAACAAGAAGAACAACGAGAACAAGAAGAACAACGAGAACAAGAAGAACAAGAAGAACAACTAGAACAATGAGAACAACTAGAACAATGAGAACAACTAGAACAACGAGAACAACTAGAACAAGAAGAACAACAAGAACAACAAGAACAACAAGAACAACTAGAACAACTAGAACAAGAAGAACAACGAGAACAAGAAGAACAACGAGAACAACTAGAACAACGAGAACAACAAGAACAACTAGAACAAGAAGAACAACTAGAACAAGAAGAACAACTAGAACAACGAGAACAACAAGAACAACTAGAACAACAAGAACAAGAAGAACAACTAGAACAAGAAGAACAACGAGAACAACGAGAACAACTAGAACAAGAAGAACAACTAGAACAAGAAGAACAACTAGAACAACAAGAACAACTAGAACAACAAGAACAACTAGAACAACAAGAACAACAAGAACAACTAGAACAACTAGAACAAGAAGAACAACGAGAACAAGGAGAACAACGAGAACAACAAGAACAACTAGAACAACGAGAACAACAAGAACAACTAGAACAAGAAGAACAACGAGAACAAGAAGAACAACGAGAACAACAAGAACAACTAGAACAAGAAGAACAACGAGAACAAGAAGAACAACGAGAACAAGAAGAACAACTAGAACAAGAAGAACAACGAGAACAAGAAGAACAACGAGAACAAGAAGAACAACTAGAACAAGAAGAACAACTAGAACAAGAAGAACAACGAGAACAAGAAGAACAACGAGAACAAGAAGAACAACGAGAACAAGAAGAACAACGAGAACAAGAAGAACAACGAGAACAAGAAGAACAAGAAGAACAACTAGAACAACTAGAACAACTAGAACAACGAGAACAACGAGAACAACTAGAACAACTAGAACAAGAAGAACAAGAAGAACAACTAGAACAAGAAGAACAACTAGAACAAGAAGAACAACGGGAACAACGAGAACAACTAGAACAAGAAGAACAACTAGAACAACTAGAACAAGAAGAACAACTAGAACAACTAGAACAACGAGAACAACAAGAACAACGAGAACAACAAGAACAAGAAGAACAACTAGAACAACTAGAACAAGAAGAATAACTAGAACAACTAGAACAAGAAGAACAACTAGAACAAGAAGAACAACGAGAACAAGAAGAACAACGAGAACAACAAGAACAACTAGAACAAGAAGAACAACGAGAACAAGAAGAACAACGAGAACAAGAAGAACAACGAGAACAAGAAGAACAAGAAGAACAACTAGAACAACTAGAACAACTAGAACAACGAGAACAACGAGAACAACTAGAACAACTAGAACAAGAAGAACAAGAAGAACAACTAGAACAAGAAGAACAACTAGAACAAGAAGAACAACTAGAACAACGAGAACAACGAGAACAACTAGAACAACTAGAACAACTAGAACAAGAAGAACAACTAGAACAACTAGAACAACGAGAACAACAAGAACAACGAGAACAACAAGAACAAGAAGAACAACTAGAACAACTAGAACAAGAAGAATAACTAGAACAACTAGAACAAGAAGAACAACTAGAACAAGAAGAACAACGAGAACAAGAAGAACAACGAGAACAACAAGAACAACTAGAACAAGAAGAACAACGAGAACAAGAAGAACAACGAGAACAAGAAGAACAACTAGAACAAGAAGAACAACGAGAACAAGAAGAACAACTAGAACAAGAAGAACAACTAGAACAAGAAGAACAACTAGAACAAGAAGAACAACGAGAACAAGAAGAACAACGAGAACAAGAAGAACAACTAGAACAAGAAGAACAACGAGAACAAGAAGAACAACGAGAACAAGAAGAACAAGAAGAACAAGAAGAACAACTAGAACAACTAGAACAACGAGAACAACAAGAACAACAAGAACAACTAGAACAAGAAGAACAAGAAGAACAACTAGAACAAGAAGAACAACTAGAACAAGAAGAACAACTAGAACAACGAGAACAACGAGAACAACTAGAACAAGAAGAACAACTAGAACAACTAGAACAAGAAGAACAACTAGAACAACTAGAACAACGAGAACAAGAAGAACAACTAGAACAACTAGAACAAGAAGAACAACTAGAACAACTAGAACAAGAAGAATAACTAGAACAACTAGAACAAGAAGAACAACTAGAACAAGAAGAACAACGAGAACAAGAAGAACAACTAGAACAAGAAGAACAACTAGAACAACGAGAACAACAAGAACAAGAAGAACAACTAGAACAAGAAGAACAACTAGAACAACGAGAACAACGAGAACAACGAGAACAACGAGAACAACAAGAACAACGAGAACAACAAGAACAACTAGAACAACTAGAACAACAAGAAGAACAAGAAGAACAACTAGAACAAGAAGAACAACTAGAACAACGAGAACAACGAGAACAACTAGAACAAGAAGAACAACTAGAACAACTAGAACAACTAGAACAAGAAGAACAACTAGAACAACTAGAACAAGAAGAAAAAAGAAGAACAATGAAACAAGAACAACAACTAGAACAAGAAGAACAACTAGAACAACGAGAACAAGAAGAACAACTAGAACAACAAGAACAACTAGAACAACAAGAACAACTAGAACAACAAGAACAACTAGAACAACAAGAACAACTAGAACAACTAGAACAACTAGAACAACAACAACAACTAGAACAACAAGAACAACGAAACAACAAGAACAACGAAACAAGAAGAACAACTAGAACAAGAAGAACAACTAGAACAAGAAGAACAACTAGAACAACGAGAACAACGAGAACAACTAGAACAAGAAGAACAACTAGAACAACTAGAACAACTAGAACAAGAAGAACAACTAGAACAACTAGAACAACTAGAACAACAAGAAGAACAAGAAGAACAACTAGAACAAGAAGAACAACTAGAACAACGAGAACAACTAGAACAAGAAGAACAACGAAAAAAGAAGAACAATGAAACAAGAAGAACAACTAGAACAAGAAGAACAACGAGAACAACGAGAACAACGAGAACAAGAAGAACAACTAGAACAACGAGAACAACAAGAACAACTAGAACAACTAGAACAACTAGAACAACAACAAGAACAACAAGAAGAACAACTAGAACAAGAAGAACAACTAGAACAAGAAGAACAACGAAAAAGAAGAACAACGAAACAAGAAGAACAACGAAACAAGAAGAACAAGAAGAACAACTAGAACAACGAGAACAACTAGAACAACGAGAACAACGAGAACAACTAGAACAACTAGAACAAGAAGAACAACGAAAAAGAAGAACAACGAAACAAGAAGAACAACGAAACAAGAAGAACAAGAAGACCAACTAGAACAACTAGAACAAGAAGAACAAGAAGACCAACAAGAACAACTAGAACAACAACAAGAACAACTAGAACAACTAGAACAAGAACAACTAGAACAACGAGAACAAGAACAACAAGAACAACTAGAACAAGGAGAACAACTAGAACAAGAACAACAAGAACAACGAGAACAACGAGAACAACAAGAACAAGGAGAACAACGAGAACAACAACAACGAGAACAACGAGAACAAGAACAACTAGAACAAGAACAACTAGACCAAGAACAACTAGAACAAGAACAACCAGAACGACGAGAACGACGACAAGAACAACAAGAACAACTAGAACAAGAACAACTAGAACAAGAAGAACAACGAGAACAAGAAGAACAACTAGAACAACGAGAACAACAAGAACAACAAGAACAACTAGAACAAGAACAACTAGAACAAGAAGAACAACGAGAACAAGAAGAACAACTAGAACAACGAGAACAACAAGAACAACTAGAACAACAAGAACAAGAAGAACAACTAGAACAAGAAGAACAACTAGAACAACGAGAACAACGAGAACAACAAGAACAACTAGAACAACTAGAACAACTAGAACAAGAAGAACAAGAAGAACAACTAGAACAAGAAGAACAAGAAGAACAACTAGAACAACGAGAACAACTAGAACAAGAAGAACAACTAGAACAACTAGAACAACTAGAACAACTAGAACAACTAGAACAAGAAGAACAACTAGAACAAGAAGAACAAGAAGAACAACTAGAACAAGAAGAACAACTAGAACAACGAGAACAACTAGAACAAGAAGAACAACGAAAAAAGAAGAACAATGAAACAAGAACAACAACTAGAACAAGAAGAACAACTAGAACAACGAGAACAACGAGAACAAGAAGAACAACTAGAACAACAAGAACAACTAGAACAACAAGAACAACAAGAACAACTAGAACAACAACAAGAACAACAACAAGAACAACTAGAACAACAAGAACAACGAAACAAGAAGAACAACGAAACAAGAAGAACAACTAGAACAAGAAGAACAACTAGAACAAGAAGAACAACTAGAACAACGAGAACAACGAGAACAACTAGAACAAGAAGAATAACTAGAACAACTAGAACAAGAAGAACAACTAGAACAACGAGAACAACTAGAACAACTAGAACAACTAGAACAAGAAGAACAAGAAGAACAACTAGAACAAGAAGAACAACTAGAACAACGAGAACAACTAGAACAAGAAGAACAACGAAAAAAGAAGAACAATGAAACAAGAAGAACAACTAGAACAAGAAGAACAACGAGAACAACGAGAACAACGAGAACAAGAAGAACAACGAGAACAACGAGAACAACAAGAACAACTAGAACAACAACAAGAACAACAAGAAGAACAACTAGAACAAGAAGAACAACTAGAACAAGAAGAACAACGAAAAAGAAGAACAACGAAACAAGAAGAACAACGAAACAAGAAGAACAAGAAGAACAACTAGAACAACGAGAACAACGAGAACAACTAGAACAAGAAGAATAACTAGAACAACTAGAACAAGAAGAACAACTAGAACAACGAGAACAACTAGAACAACTAGAACAACTAGAACAAGAAGAACAAGAAGAACAACTAGAACAAGAAGAACAACTAGAACAACGAGAACAACTAGAACAAGAAGAACAAGAAGAACAACTAGAACAAGAAGAACAACTAGAACAACGAGAACAACTAGAACAAGAAGAACAACGAAAAAAGAAGAACAATGAAACAAGAAGAACAACTAGAACAAGAAGAACAACGAGAACAACGAGAACAACGAGAACAAGAAGAACAACTAGAACAACGAGAACAACAAGAACAACTAGAACAACAACAAGAACAACAAGAAGAACAACTAGAACAAGAAGAACAACTAGAACAAGAAGAACAACGAAAAAGAAGAACAACGAAACAAGAAGAACAACGAAACAAGAAGAACAAGAAGAACAACTAGAACAACGAGAACAACGAGAACAACTAGAACAAGAAGAATAACTAGAACAACTAGAACAAGAAGAACAACTAGAACAACGAGAACAACTAGAACAACTAGAACAACTAGAACAAGAAGAACAAGAAGAACAACTAGAACAAGAAGAACAACTAGAACAACGAGAACAACTAGAACAAGAAGAACAACGAAAAAAGAAGAACAATGAAACAAGAAGAACAACTAGAACAAGAAGAACAACGAGAACAACGAGAACAACGAGAACAAGAAGAACAACTAGAACAACGAGAACAACAAGAACAACTAGAACAACAACAAGAACAACAAGAAGAACAACTAGAACAAGAAGAACAACTAGAACAAGAAGAACAACGAAAAAGAAGAACAACGAAACAAGAAGAACAACGAAACAAGAAGAACAAGAAGAACAACTAGAACAACGAGAACAACAAGAACAACTAGAACAACTAGAACAAGAAGAACAACTAGAACAAGAAGAACAACGAAAAAGAAGACCAACGAAACAAGAAGAACAACGAAACAAGAAGAACAAGAAGACCAACTAGAACAACTAGAACAAGAAGAACAAGAAGACCAACAAGAACAACTAGAACAACAACAAGAACAAGAACAACTAGAACAAGAACAACTAGAACAACGAGAACAAGAACAACAAGAACAACTAGAACAAGGAGAACAACTAGAACGAGAACAACAAGAACAACGAGAACAACGAGAACAACAAGAACAACGAGAACAACGAGAACAACAACAACGAGAACAACGAGAACAAGAACAACTAGAACAAGAACAACTAGACCAAGAACAACTAGAACAAGAACAACCAGAACGACGAGAACGACGACAGGAACAACAAGAACAACTAGAACAAGAACAACTAGAACAAGAAGAACAACGAGAACAAGAAGAACAACTAGAACAACGAGAACAAGAAGAACAACAAGAACAACTAGAACAAGAACAACTAGAACAAGAAGAACAACGAGAACAAGAAGAACAACTAGAACAACGAGAACAACAAGAACAACTAGAACAACAAGAACAAGAAGAACAACAAGAACAAGAAGAACAACTAGAACAACTAGAACAACGAGAACAACGAGAACAACAAGAACAACTAGAACAACTAGAACAAGAAGAACAAGAAGAACAACTAGAACAAGAAGAACAACAAGAACAACTAGAACAACGAGAACAACGAGAACAACTAGAACAAGAAGAACAACTAGAACAACTAGAACAACTAGAAGAACAACTAGAACAAGAAGAACAACTAGAACAAGAAGAACAACGAAAAAGAAGAACAACGAAACAAGAAGAACAACGAAACAAGAAGAACAAGAAGAACAACTAGAACAACGAGAACAACAAGAACAACTAGAACAACTAGAACAAGAAGAACAACTAGAACAAGAAGAACAACGAAAAAGAAGACCAACGAAACAAGAAGAACAACGAAACAAGAAGAACAAGAAGACCAACTAGAACAACTAGAACAAGAAGAACAAGAAGACCAACAAGAACAACTAGAACAACAACAAGAACAAGAACAACTAGAACAAGAACAACTAGAACAACGAGAACAAGAACAACAAGAACAACTAGAACAAGGAGAACAACTAGAACGAGAACAACAAGAACAACGAGAACAACGAGAACAACAAGAACAACGAGAACAACGAGAACAACAACAACGAGAACAACGAGAACAAGAACAACTAGAACAAGAACAACTAGACCAAGAACAACTAGAACAAGAACAACCAGAACGACGAGAACGACGACAGGAACAACAAGAACAACTAGAACAAGAACAACTAGAACAAGAAGAACAACGAGAACAAGAAGAACAACTAGAACAACGAGAACAAGAAGAACAACAAGAACAACTAGAACAAGAACAACTAGAACAAGAAGAACAACGAGAACAAGAAGAACAACTAGAACAACGAGAACAACAAGAACAACTAGAACAACAAGAACAAGAAGAACAACAAGAACAAGAAGAACAACTAGAACAACTAGAACAACGAGAACAACGAGAACAACAAGAACAACTAGAACAACTAGAACAAGAAGAACAAGAAGAACAACTAGAACAAGAAGAACAACAAGAACAACTAGAACAACGAGAACAACGAGAACAACTAGAACAAGAAGAACAACTAGAACAACTAGAACAACTAGAACAAGAAGAACAACTAGAACAACTAGAACAAGAAGAACAACTAGAACAAGAAGAACAAGAAGAACAACTAGAACAAGAAGAACAACTAGAACAAGGAGAACAACTAGAACAAGAAGAACAACGAAAAAAGAAGAACAATGAAACAAGAACAACAACTAGAACAAGAACAACAACTAGAACAACGAGAACAACTAGAACAAGAAGAACAACTAGAACAACAAAAACAACTAGAACAACAAGAACAACAAGAACAACTAGAACAACAAGAACAACTAGAACAACTAGAACAACAACAAGAACAACAACAAGAACAACTAGAACAACAAGAACAACGAAACAAGAAGAACAACGAAACAAGAAGAACAACTAGAACAAGAAGAACAACTAGAACAAGAAGAACAACTAGAACAACGAGAACAACGAGAACAACTAGAACAAGAAGAATAACTAGAACAACTAGAACAAGAAGAACAACTAGAACAACGAGAACAACTAGAACAACTAGAACAACTAGAACAAGAAGAACAAGAAGAACAACTAGAACAAGAAGAACAACTAGAACAACGAGAACAACTAGAACAAGAAGAACAACGAAAAAAGAAGAACAATGAAACAAGAAGAACAACTAGAACAAGAAGAACAACGAGAACAACGAGAACAACGAGAACAACAAGAACAACTAGAACAACGAGAACAACAAGAACAACTAGAACAACTAGAACAACTAGAACAAGAACAACAAGAAGAACAACTAGAACAAGAAGAACAACGAAAAAGAAGAACAACGAAACAAGAAGAACAACGAAACAAGAAGAACAAGAAGAACAACTAGAACAACTAGAACAACTAGAACAAGAAGAACAACTAGAACAAGAAGAACAACGAAAAAGAAGAACAACGAAACAAGAAGAACAACGAAACAAGAAGAACAAGAAGACCAACTAGAACAACTAGAACAAGAAGAACAAGAAGACCAACAAGAACAACAACAAGAACAAGAACAACTAGAACAAGAACAACTAGAACAACGAGAACAAGAACAACAAGAACAACTAGAACAAGGAGAACAACTAGAACAAGAACAACAAGAACAACGAGAACAACGAGAACAACAAGAACAACGAGAACAACAACAACGAGAACAACGAGAACAAGAACAACTAGAACAAGAAGAACCAGAACGACGAGAACGACGACAAGAACAAGAAGAACAAGAAGAACAAGAACAACTAGAACAAGAAGAACAACGAGAACAACAACAACGAGAACAACGAGAACAAGAACAACTAGACCAAGAACAACTAGAACAAGAACAACTAGAACAACTAGAACGACGACAAGAACAACAAGAACAACTAGAACAACCAGAACAACAAGAACAAGAAGATGAAACAACACCAGTTCAACTCTTCTCTCCATTTCACGCTGAAGTCTTTCTTCTGCTTCTTTCTCATTTATTCCCACTAAGATTCACCCTGTGAACTTTCACGACCCATCAATCAACTCCTCCTCCTCACCCTCCTCTTCTTCCTCCTCCCCGGCCTGCAGGCCTGCCGGCAGGGCTGAGGAGGAGGAGGAGGAGGAAGAGGAGGAGGAAGAGGAGGAGGAGGAGGAGTCCTCTGCCTTGTAATTTCCCAGCACACCAGACAGGAGCCTTCACGCTCTCAAACACCTACAATTACCCGTCTGGGAAACACAGCAGCAGCAGATGTCAGTCATTAGGTCACACTTTGATGAAGAGGAGGAGCGAAGAAGAGTTCACGTCTTCAATGTTGAACTCTGTGTCTGAATCCTTTCACCAAAGAGGAAGCAGCTTCTAGAACACGTCTTCATCAGAAGCTGCAGCCAATCAGAAACCAGGCCAGCAGTCTGAGACATCTTCCTCCTGAAGAAGACTATGACACAACATGGAGAGATAAACCGAGGAGGAAGCTGAGGAGGAAGATGAAGAGGAAGATGAAGAGGAAGCTGAAGAGGAAGTTGAGGAGGAAGTTGAGGAAGAAGCTGAAGAGGAAGCTGAGGAGGAAACTAAGGAAGAAGTTGAGGAAGCTGAGGCGGAAGCTGATGATGAAGAGTGCGCGCGACGGAGGTGAAAGCACCTCGTCTGCAGCCTCGGGGGATGGAACACAGCGTGACCCGTAGTGCTCAGACCTCCCCCCTCCCCCCCCCCCTCCCCTGGCTCTCCACTGAGGCATCTGTTCCCCCCCCTCCACTAATGTGTTTATGGTCTGCAGAGAGGTAATAATCAGGGAGCTGTAATCTAAACCGCTGAAACAACGCGGACCAGAGAACCCCGGGGGGTCCAGAGGAATGCTGCAGGTTCCATGCCCAAGAACACGGATCAGATACCAAGAACCGGACCCCCCTCAGACCCGACGCCTCCGGGACAATCTCTCATTTAAATATAGACACGTACCGCTTAATAACAGTCACATTATGACATTTATATTCTTAAATGATGTCTTTAGAGACGTTATCCTGAGGATTCTAGTCCTCTTATCAATACTGATTATCGGTTCGGTTCCTTATCGATACTCTTTTTGCTTCTTTTTGATTATTTTGTGAGGGAAAAATGAATTAATTAAGAAATGAAGCCACATTTCTTTGTTATCATGTTAGAACAAGAAGTCCTGTAATGTTTGAGCTCTCAGCTCATCAATGACCTCGTTCAGGATCGAGGGAACAGAGTTTGATCTTTTTCAGTTCTGAAACCAAAGATAATTTTCATCGTTTATTAATCCGTTATTTTATTGATTAATAGTTTTTACCGTGACAGAGGAAAGACACAGATCAGATTCTCCTTCAAGAAGCAGGAAGTTTGATTCTGATCGTCGTGATATTATTAACGTTTTGTGATAAATCAGTAAAATGAAATGCAGCGTTGTGCTTTAAAGGAGCTGATCACTAGATCCAGAGCCTGAAACCAACAACGTTTAAAAAGGGCACCGACCAAAAGACCAAAGACAGGAAACGACCTGCGTCTCAAGAAGGAAGGAAGGAAGGAAGGAAGGAAGGAAGGAAAGAAAGAAGGAAAGAAAGAAAGAAAGAAGGAAAGAAAGAAGGAAAGAAAGAAAGAAAGAAAGAAAGAAAGAAGGAAAGAAAGAAAGAAAGAAAGAAGGAAAGAAAGAAAGAAAGAAAGAAAGAAAGAAGGAAAGAAAGAAAGAAGGAAGGAAAGAAAGAAAGAAAGAAGGAAGGAAAGAAAGAAGGAAAGAAAGAAGGAAAGAAAGAAAGAAAGAAAGAAAGAAAGAAGGAAAGAAAGAAAGAAAGAAAGAAAGAAGGAAGGAAAGAAAGAAAGAAAGAAAGAAAGAAAGAAACATCACGATGTCTTCCATGTTTCTGATATCTTCTTTCTTTAAAGGTGTTTTTAATTGATTTTAATAAAACAGAAACTGGACAGAAGAAAACATATTTTTATGCTCAAACACCAGAGAAGATATATTATAAATATTCATCTATACATATATAGTTTTAGTTTTAGTTTTGGGGGATTTATCTATCTATCTGTCTCACTATATACATTACAGACAGATTTGTTTTAAGATCTCTCTCTCTCTCTCCATCATAAATATACAATGCAGTCTTTCCTTCCCTCAGCAGCAGTCAGTTCTTTATCTGGTGGAGAAACGAGTCTATTTTTAGTGGTTTTATGTCAGTCTGTTCCTTCCTGAAGGAGACGAGACGATGACATCACCACAGCTGGAGGAGAGCGGCAGGTGTGCTCTTGTGTTTTAATTACAGAGTAAAGGTTGTGTTTCCTGAGGTCACGACACAGGAACACACAACACACAACATACAGGAACACACAACACACAGGAACACACAACATACAACACACAGGAACACACAACATACAACACACAGGAACACACAACATACAACACACAGGAACACACAACATACAACACACAGGAACACACAACATACAACACACAGGAACACAGGAACACACAACACACAGGAACACACAACACACTCATTTGTCATCAGACTGGTTTAAACGATCATATTTACTGTGATGTCATCACTTCTGTTCTCCAGCAGAGAGGAAAGAAAGAGTCTCGACCTGAATGAGAACATTCGTTTCTTTCTGTGTTTTTTCCTCGGCGGGTCAAGAGGTCGTTGACCCCGTGACCTCCGTGTGGCTCGTTATGAGCAGTAAACACAGAGTCACATGTCTAATAACAGACCTGTTTCATGTCTTCTATATTACTGCGCCGTCACAAACAGATTTTAAAGCCACACACAAATCTGACATTTTACTAATTTTGGTCGCCTGTCAATTAAATAAAATAAGATATAAATAATATACCACACCGAGCAAAAGGTAAACTTCCACTTGAACATCAGAGCGTCATCAACGTGACTGTTTAGGAACGACGTCATCGCCACCGCATTGCATTGTGGGATCCCGTGTGTGTATGCTGCCATATTTCACCATAAAATAGTACCGTAAAATGTACGTGAACATCAAGGGCTAACGCTCGCTGCTGTCGCTCGCTGCTAACACTCGCTGCTAACGCTCGCTGCTAACGCTCGCTGCTAACGCTCGCTGCCAACGCTCGCTGCCAACACTCGCTGTTAACGCTAGCGGCTAACACTCGCTGCCAACACTCGCTGTTAACACTCGCTGCCAACACTCGCTGTTAACACTCGCTGTTAACACTCGCTGTTAACGCTAGCGGCTAACACTCGCTGCCAACACTCGCTGTTAACACTCGCTGCCAACACTCGCTGTTAACACTCGCTGCTAACACTCGCTGCTAACACTCGCTGCCAACACTCGCTGTTAACACTCGCTGTTAACACTCGCTGTTAACACTCGCTGCTAACACTCGCTGTTAACACTCGCTGCCAACACTCGCTGTTAACACTCGCTGTTAACACTCGCTGTTAACACTCGCTGTTAACACTCGCTGCTAACACTCGCT
>NC_136595.1:28006703-28011703 GCF_910589615.1 Taurulus bubalis | reverse complement strand
CAGGAGCTACATGAACTACATGAACTACATGAACTACAGGAACTACATGAACTACAGGAACTACATGAACTACATGAACTACAGGAGCTACATGAACTACATGAACTACATGAGCTACAGGAACTACATGAACTACATGAGCTACAGGAACTACATGAGCTACAGGAACTACAGGAACTACATGAGCTACAGGAACTACATGAGCTACAGGAACTACATGAACTACAGGAACTACATGAACTACATGAGCTACAGGAACTACATGAACTACATGAACTACATGAACTACAGGAGCTACATGAACTACATGAACTACAGGAACTACAGAAGCTACATGAACTACATGAACTACATGAACTACATGAGCTACAGGAACTACATGAACTACATGAGCTACAGGAACTACATGAACTACAGGAACTACAGGAACTACAGGAGCTACATGAACTACAGGAACTACATGAGCTACATGAACTACATGAACTACATGAACTACAGGAACTACATGAGCTACATGAACTACAGGAGCTACATGAACTACAGGAACTACAGGAACTACAGGAGCTACATGAACTACAGGAACTACATGAGCTACATGAACTACATGAACTACAGGAACTACATGAACTACATGAACTACAGGAACTACATGAACTACATGAACTACATGAACTACATGAACTACAGGAACTACATGAACTACATGAACTACAGGAACTACATGAACTACATGAACTACAGGAACTACATGAACTACACAAACACACTGACGCTGCTCCAGCAACGCGCTGCAGATGTAAGCCGCCATGTTGCTAACCAGCCGTTAGCCTCTGACAACGACGCCCACAACGGGATGGAAACATGTTTCCTTTCAACCAAAACTTTATCACCGTTTATCACAACCAGAAGCTGTAAAATGTTTTATTATCAACAGATTTCCTTGAACACATCACGTGTGAGGAACGCAGCCGAAACGAAGCTTAACATGTTGATATTTCATCAAAGATATTTTATTCTACACGTCGCTTGCTGGGTTCTAGGTTCTGAGTTCTGGGTTCTGGGCTCTGGACTCTGGGTTCTGGACTGTGGGTTCTGGGTTCTGGGCTGTGGGTTCTGGGTTCTGGGTTATGGACTCTGGGTTCTGGGCTGTGGGTTCTGGGTTCTGGGTTCTGGACTCTGGGTTCTGGGCTGTGGGTTCTGGACTCTGGGTTCTGGACTCTGGGTTCTGGACTCTGGGTTCTGGGCGTGGGCTCTGAGGCTCTTTGGGTGGTTTCAGAGCGTCAGACCACCGGCGAGCCAAAAACCACCAGATGGCTTTTGGCTTTTTCCCTTCAGAAAGACTAAAAACAACTTTACAAATCCTTAAAAGTTCACTTTCATATCAACGTCAGATCTCACAGCTCTGCAGAGTGATGCCCGGCTGTGTGTGTGTGTGTGTGTGTGTGTGTGTGTGTGTGTGTGTCTGTGTGAAAGATAAGTTATCTCAGTGGAAACTCTTCAGGATATTTCCTGTCGTTTCTACGCAGCGTCACAACCTAATGAAAAAAGGCGCGTTGGCTCCGCCCCCTGAAAGCACTTGTGGGAGGAGCTTCAGTAATAAACACACAAGCCCTTAAATCTGAAATCTGCTCAGCAAGGACTTCAACCCCCGAAGAGCCGAAGAAACACAACATGTGTTTGCTGAGCTGCTTTCTGTGGAGGAAGAGGAGGAGGAAGAGGAGGAGGAGGATCTCCTCTGCAGCTGAACAAACAAGCTTCTAGGTGTGTGTGTGTGTGTGTGTGAGCCTCACCCTGACCTTCTGCACTTCAACATACCAGCAGCACTGATAACACAAATATTGTATTATAAAAAATATATAAAATAGAATAAACTATATTCTCTTTTTCCAATAAGAAAATATATAGATATACATTACAGTAAATATATATTACTATATTAAATGATATATATATATATCAATATAATTAAATATATATACATGTATCTATATATATGTATCATATCACACTATATATAAATATATTGTATTAAATATATTAAATCGTATATACATTTATTAAATAATATATTTATGAAATGTAATAGACGACATGGATCCCCATCTGGTTCTCCAGATTACTTATGTGTGTGATTGGGTGAGAATAAACGGTGTGTGTGTGTGTGTGTGTGTGTGTGTGTGTGTGTGTGTGTGTGTGTGTGTGTGTGTGTGTGTGTGTGTGTGTGTGTGTGTGTGAGGACGGGGACAGGGAGCTCACTGATGTGTTTCTAATGGAGCTCAGCGCTCACAGGAAGTGGAGCCGTCAGACTGTGACACACAGAAATATGACTTCCTTCCTGGTTTTGTTATCTCCACGTTAATCACTGACGCAAAGAAATATCTGACGAGATAAATGATGTTTCAAATACAAAAAACTAAATATGTTGGAGTTTTCTTTCCTCAGAACACAAAGACTCAGAAAACAATGTGTGTTTAAACCATTAAAACATATTAATAACACTGATCATGGACGATAAGTCAGGAACTAAATGGCAAATGACATGTTTTGGTTGATTGTATATATATATGTATATATATATATGTACATATATATATATGTATATATATGTATATATATATACATATATATATATATATATATGGATTTTTTTATATATATTTTTATATTTTGTTATATATGTTATTTATATGTTATATATATAAATATATTTATTTTATATATATTGTTTAAGTTATTTTGTATTCATTCTTATTATTAATTTAAATAAATAGCTTTTTTTGTCTTTGACAAGGATATATGTTGATGCTTAAGATCTTTGTTGTTTGATTTGACTATATGTTTAAGTTGATTTCCTAATTTGTTGAAAGAAAGTGGGAGATTTCTTTAAAAACAAAGTATTACATAAAAGGCAAACGATGAACACGTGATGAATACTTGGTAACTCTCGTTACGTGAGAACACTAGAACACTAGAACACTGGAGGCCTGCGGTGTTGGAGCTCGCCTTTCCTAAACATCACCGGGACCCTGAGGCGTCTTTGTGCTTCACAGAGCGTCTGGAGTTCAGAGGTGTGTTCCCATCGGGTCCCGTTTCACTGCCGTGGCCTTTCTGACAGCTGAGCTGCAGCGAATCAGGTGCGTGTTTGAGGGACACGCCCACCGTCCTCATGGGGACACGCCCACTGTCCTCTTGGAGGACACGCCCACCGTCCTCTTGGAGGACACGCCCACCGTCTTCTTGGAGGACACGCCCACCGTCCTCTTGGAGGACACGGCCACCGTCCTCATGGGGACACGCCCACCGTCTTCTTGGAGGACACGCCCACCGTCCTCTTGGAGGACACGGCCACCGTCTTCTTGGAGGACACGGCCACCGTCCTCATGGGGACACGCCCACCGTCATCATTGGGGACACGTCCACCGTCCTCATAGGGGCACGCCCACCGTCCTCATGGGGGACACACCCACCGTCCTCATGGAGGACATACCCACCATCCTCATTGGAGGACACGCCTACCATCATCATTGGAGGGACACGCCCACTGTCCTCACGGGTGACATGTCGAACAGTCCTCAGGGGGACACGCCCACCGTCCTCATGGGGACACGCCCACCGTCCTCTTGGGGGACACGACCACCGTCTTCATGGGGACACGCCCACCGTCCTCATGGGGACACGCCCACCGTCCTCTTGGAGGACACGCCCACCGTCATCATTGGGGACACGCCCACCGTCCTCATAGGGGCACGCCCACCGTCCTCATGGGGTACACACCCACCGTCCTCATGGAGGACACACCCACCATCCTCATTGGAGGACACGCCCACCATCATCATTGGAGGACACGCCCACCATCATCATTGGAGGGACACGCCCACTGTCCTCACGGGTGACATGTCGAACAGTCCTCAGGGGGACACGCCCACCGTCCTCATGGGGGACACGGCAATCATCCTCATTAGAAGGACACGCCCACCATCCTCATTGGAGGGACACGCCCACCATCCTCATGGGAGGACACGCCCACCGTCGTCATGGGGGACACTCCCACCATCCTCATTGGAGGGACATGCCCACCGTCCTCATTGGGACACGCCCACCGTCCTCATGGGAGGACACGCCCACCATCCTCATTGGGACGCGCCCACCATCCTCATGGGAGGACACGCCCACCGTCCTCATTGGGACACGCCCACCGTCCTCATGGAAGGACACGCCCACCGTCCTCATGGGAGGACACGCCCACCGTCCTCATTGGAGGACACGCCCACTGTCCTCATTGAAGGACACGCCCACAGTCATCATGTGGACACGCCCATCGTCCTCATGGGGACAGACCCACCTTCCTCATTGGGGGACACGCCCACAGTCATCATGTGGACACGCCCACCGTCCTCATTGGGACACGCCCACCGTCCTCATGGGAGGACACGCCCACCGTCCTCATGGAAGGACACGCCCACCGTCCTCATGGGAGCACACGCCCACAGTCATCATGTGGACACGCCCATCGTCCTCATGGGGACAGACCCACCTTCCTCATTGGGGGACACGCCCACCGTCCTAATGGGGGACACGCCCACCTTCTTCATTGAGAGGACACACAGAGGAGTCGCCCCCTGGTGGTCAGGAGAGAGAATCCGAATATTCACTTTAGCTTAGTGGATGGTAGCAAACACTTACTTAAAAAATTATCTTTTTGTCATTTACCCCCTGTGCGATACGATCATAACCACATCACTACACGCGTGACTAAAACACGCCACCATGGAGACGAGCGATTCCTCAGCAGCCAGATCATGTGTGAGTTTGAGTATCTGTGTATGAGAAGCAGGGTTTACAGACTCCTCGTCCTGCAGGATCCTTCATGCATCAGTGGACCTGCACATCAAAAGGACTCCTGTTGATGTCCCAGTTTCTCTTTTATCTGCAGATCCCCTCTCTATGAACTGAGGCGTGTTTCCTTTACCTTATATAGATAACACTCCTACACGTATGAG
>NC_136595.1:27949203-28001703 GCF_910589615.1 Taurulus bubalis | reverse complement strand
TTAAAATATCTGTTAAAATGAATTATGTCTCATCACTTTACAAGAATTCTAAACTTTTTACAGTTATATTAATAAAATATGCAGACGAGTATTTTGAAATGACTCAAAGTCCAAACAGGCAAGTTGTTTAATATCTGGAATAAAACATGTGATTAAAAGGTGGCTTGGGTCGGCGACCCACAATGCACCAGATGTCACTCTCGCTGGTTTTTAGGGGCGGAGCTTGTGATTGAATATTAATTAGGGAGACAGATGCTTTGTCTTTGCTGGGATACGGGTCACCGGCAGCGACACCGACTTCACAGAAGTGTGGCCTCACAGGAGAGATTAGGACAGATTAAGGCTCTGAGGTCAGGTGGTGATGCGTTCGTTTCCCTGGGAGAAACAAACCTTTGTTTGTCAGGATGTGACCAACATCTTTTCATGTGAGGATGAAACCAGTTCAGATCCCCGTTGTCCTTCATGTGCTTTAGAATTAATACACACAAACATGAACAAAAACAAATCAATATCAAAATGCATGTTTTCATGTCATTTTTGTAAATATTTTAATTTAAAAAAGTAGATTAAAAAAGTAGATTTATATAAAATAAAAATAATTAAAAGAAAATAGATATTTTAATATAAAAACAAAATGAAGCGATAGTTGTTCCGATACCGATTCGAGTATCAGAAAAGACTGGTGCAGCCTAAAAAAACAACTGGTTTCTGAAAGTTAATTCCCGTTACACAGGAACAACAACAACAACAACAACAACAACACTGGCCCAGCTGGTGGGTTCGCACTGAGCATGTGCAGCAGAGAAGAGAAAGAACAACACTTCAAGAACCAAGAGGAAATAATCGTTGAATCAACCTGATCGTTAATCAAGTGTGACTGATCAAGTAGTGCACGTGTGTGTGTGGAAGTGTGTGTGTGTGTGTGTGTATGTGTGGAAGTGTGTGTGTGTGTGTGTGTGTGTGTGTGTGTGTGTGTGTGGAAGTGTGGAAGAAGTAGGAAGAATCCCCCTGTGCCGTGAAGGGCAGATTAAATACAACTTCATCACCAGGGGAGCAGATGATTATTTACTGACTGCACCTTTAAAGGAGGATTCACTCGCTGCAGACCTTAAACACATCCTCACTTCTTCACATCCTCACTTCCTCATTTCCTCACATCCTCACTTTCCCCCAAGTTTGCTGTGACATTCCCAAGCCTGACCCCTGACCTGCGTTGTGACATCATGAATCTCTTCTGAAAAGCTTCTTTGTGGCAACACGCTGGAGGAGCAACAGTCCGTCTCCAGCAACCCGTCGAATGCTCCGCCGATGAGTCCGCTTCCTGCTCACGGGCCTCAACGGCAACGGCAACGGCAACGAGTCGATAAGGAGGAAGAAAAGTCAACTGTGTCTGCAGCTGAAAAACGATTTATATTTAGAGAAAAACTAAAAGTGAAGTGAATGAGGCGAAGAAAAAACTGTGAGACCGACTTCTGCTGTCTGACTGTGTCGAGACCGGCAACGCTGCGTCACGCCAAGTCACGTCAACTTTACGCCACGCCAACTTTACGTCACGCCAACTTTACGTCACGTCAACTTTACGCCACGTCAACTTTACGTCACGTCAACTTTACGCCACGTCAACTTTACGTCACGCCAACTTTACGTCACGTCAACTTTACGTCACGTCAACTTTACGCCACATCACGTCAACTTTATGTCACACCAACTTTACGTCAACTTTACGTCACGTCAACTTTACGCCACATCACGTCAACTTTGTCACACCAACTTTACGTCACGCCAACTTTACGTCACGCCAACTTTACGTCAACTTTACGCCACATCACGTCAACTTTACGTCAACTTTACGTCACGCCAACTTTACGTCACGCCAACTTTACGTCAACTTTACGCCACATCACGTCAACTTTACGTCACGCCAACTTTACGCCACGTCATCGAAGCGACACTGAAGGTCTTGAAGTTCCACCTTGAACTCAAATGATATATAAACTTTTCTGGTGTCAACTTTTGTGATCACTGCATCCTTAGAGACGACAATATTTCAGAGTTATTCTAAAAAGAGCTTCAGGAGAAAATAAAAGAATGTTGGAAACTATCATTTATATCTTTTAATTCAACGAGCAATGAGTTGTATTCTAGCGGCAGAAAGGCGCAACAGTTAAATATCTGTTTATGTATCGCAAATAAGCAATATTCAACAATGTCAACACATATTTTACTAATATTCAAACCTGCACTAGTCAGAAACAATACAACCAAAAGACGACGTCAGATAATAAGAACATAAAGAGGATAAAAGTTTAAGAATGAAGACGAACAGAATATGCAGTAAAGTAAAGATGATTTCTTGACCTCGTGTTTTTCCACATAATGTCTGCAAAAACCCAAAAGACTTGAAGAGTGAATGAAGGCTCCGGGTTGTAGTCTGTGTTCATTCACGGTGGGATTCGAACCCCTGACCTTTGGGGTCAGTGCCGCCGCCGAGCAACAAAAGGGCCGCGCCCCCGAACGTGTACATTTCCCAGATGGGAGAGCGAGGAAGCAGCTGCTGCTGCGACGAGCTCGTCGCAGAAGAAGCTGCGACTCCTGTCTGCGGCTCATCGGGAGCCTTGTTGTCTAGAGGAGAAGAGTCAGGACCACAAGATAGAGATGTCGCTCTATTTATCCTCCAGAACTCGTCTTCTTTCATTCCAGAGGAGCGAAAACATTTATTTTACTACTTTGTCTGTTTGCGTCTCCTAGTTTCACCTAAAGCAACCATTACATAATGCCTCATTTGCATATTTAAACACAACATTTCATAAGACTTGCAATACAAAAAACAGTGGTCCTCATGTCAGGGATGAAGTTTCCCAGTGATATGTACGAGGTAAATGTCTCCCGCTCCACATGCATGCTCACAACCGTCTGTTCAGCATGAAATCCGAGCTGCGTGTGACGCAAGCCGATCCATCGAAGGGTTCGAGTTTTCACGCTAACTCGAGACGTCTGGAAGACATTCGATCCGACCGTAAATCCCGGCTCGTTGGCGGTTATTATGAATATCTTCACTCTCCCATAAGATAGGATAACTCCAGCTGCGTGGCGTCACGCGAGCTCCTGAATCCAACGCCGCCCCACGGATCAGGAGGATGGAGGTAAATCACTCCGATGCCTTCATCTTGGGTCGCTTCCCAGCGGCTCACATTCCTCAGGTGTTCTCGTGGCAGAGGTCACGAAAACCAGTCTGTGGGAAGAGAAACGGCTGAAGAACACGGCGATGGTGATCAACGGAGAGATTCACCTGCAACCTCACTTTCACCTCTTCCACGTTTGAGCCAAACAGGAAGTGTGTTTTCAAAAGAAAAGTCTTTTCTAAAAGGTGGGAATGTGCCACGAAAAAAACATATCAATGAAAAGGTTAAAGAAAAGTCCTTTCCAGAACGTCAGCGTCACGGCAACTGAACAACAACTTTACGTCACGGCAACTGAACGGCAACTTTATGCCACGGCAACTTTACGTCCTGCCAACTTTAGGCCACATCAACTTTACGTCAACTTTACATCACGTCAACTTTCTGTCACGCCAACTTTACGTCAAGTTAACTTTACATCATCTTTACGTCGTGCCAACTTTAGGCCACATCAACTTTATGCCACGGCAACTTTACGTCACGTTAACTTTACGTCACGGCAACTTTAGGCCACGTCAACTTTACGTCATGACAACTTTATGCCAAGCCAACTTTACATCAAGTTAACTTTACATCATCATTACGTCTCGCCAACTTTAGGCCACATCAACTTACCATCACATCAACTTTACGTCATGACAACTTTACGTCACGTCAACTTTACGTCATGACAACTTTACGTCACGTCAACTTTACGTCATGACAACTTTACGCAATGACAACTTTACGTCACGTCAACTTAAAAAAAGAAGCTTCTCATCTGGGATGCAGTGAACCACGGGAGGTAAAGTGATCCCAGTGAGTTTACGTATATTTTAAGAGCATATCTGGGGAGCATCTGGATCCCAGGTCTGATCCTCCTCCTGGCCTTGCCCTGCGGCGGCGGATCTCCTGCAGACTCTCCTCAGCGCTACGTTCCCTTCTGGCAGCTTGAGCACACAGATCTCCTGGCGGATCTCCAACATCAACAACTATCAAGGGGACGGGACACCAAACAGGGTGTGGGAATGTGAGGAGAAGAACCAACAACCTCTGGGAATGATTCACCTCGAGTGCAATGCTCTGTCTTCTTAAGCCCGACTTGACAAAAAGAAAAAGAGACGCAACAAAAGGCCATTGAAGGACAAACGGGACAAAGAGAAGCTTCCAGAGCGACAACACGAGATAACGCCTGCTCTATTTTTACACCATAACTAGTGCGTATGAGCAGGTTTTTAAACACAGGAAGACACAGAAACAGGGAAGGTGGTGGTTTGTTCTTTTTACTCATTCAGTGGAAAGACCAACAGATGTTCAGGGTTTCAGGAGTTTTCTTTAGTTTCTGTCCAGTTTGAAAGAAGTTTGTTTTACAACGATCGGCGAGGTAAAATAGCTGTTTCTGTCAACGGAGACCGGTGTCTCTGAGGGGAAAGTATAATGTCTGTTTCTTTTCAATGGTTTATATTTGTCATTCTAGTCCCAATTTGATACATAGAAAAGAAAACAACAACAACAAGTTGGTGTGTTTTGCGATATGATGAGAGAGCTAAAATAACTGTTTCTGTCAACGGAGACCGGTGTCTCTGAGGAGAGAATAGAACGTCTGTTTCTCTCACGTCTATCTCTGTAAATTAGATATTTTTTTAAACCAGATTTGCCGATTTTTGGAAAGATGAACAAAGACGGTTTAGACGTGTTTGTTTATGTCCAGTTTGAAACATCAGCGTGCTAAAATGTTTCCTGGCTGGAGTCTGGTGGTTTTAACTGTATGTTCCGTACGTTAATAAATTACAATTATTGTCCAAAACCCCTGTTGATCGTATTGATTACATGATCACTTCAGTGAGCATCACATGACACCATCGTGTCCAACCTGGTGTCACGCTTCCTTCCCTGCATACTTGTGCCTACAGTCATTTATCCTGAATGCGACTGTGACCTTCATCCCTGAAGACAAAAGACACATGTTGGTGGGTACTTTGTCCCGTTTGTTAGGGGCTTCAGTGACGGGGTCAAAGTTCAAATCCTTGATATGGATAAAACAACAGAGCCCCTCCTCCCTGTGTCCTTAAACCAAGAGATCAGACACCCGTAATCTCCATTGTCCCGTCCTCGGTAGACCTCAGGGCCCTCACCGTGGCCCACTTTACCAAGCGGGGCCATCTGCAGAGCCCCAGATGGCCCCGGCCACGTCTCGCGGGTTCCCACTTGCAATGCGGAGGGTTAACAACCGGACAGGAGCTCGGGTTCTTCAACGGAGACGAGGAATCCAAACACAGACGAGCGAGAAAAGAAAAAGCTGAGAAACTGTTGCTGCTTCAGATAAGCCGTCGTAATCCGCCTCGGTATGCGGTTTATTATGTTTTCCAGGTCCAGAACAACACAGCAGCTTCCCCCACTCTGTATCTACACCTTCATCACAACCTCTCTACACACTGCACATGCTTTCATTTCAGTGTTATTCCCATCCGGCAGAATAAAACGGTCTTTGATCCGCCTCGAAAGGTGCTTTCAAAATAAAACACACTGCTCTAAAAATCACCAAACAAACAGCAACATCTTCTTCTTCATCATCTTCTTCTTCTTCTTCGGGCCAACTGAAAAACAAGCCGACGCCTTTATGGCCGGAATGAATAAAGAAATCATCAAGGTGATAAATGTAGTTTGAGAGCGAACAAACAAGAGGGGCAATAAAAAAACACTGAATGAGACTTTGAGGGCGCGTCGTGAAGGAATTCAAATCAATGGCCGTCAGCGTTGTTCTTCCCTTGAGGCAACGTGCTGCCGGGGCAACTGTGCAAACACCGGCTGAATGGAGAGACTTCCTACTGATTCACAGGAATCCTGTGACCCTGAGCATGGCGGCCGCGACCTTGACCCCGCCGCGGAGGTGAGAGCGCGGCTCCGATGGGCGAGTGCGAGCTTTGTGTTTCCTCAATGGAGGAGGTAATGAGTCACACACACAAAAACTTCCCAGCAGCCGGCCAGCTGGCACGAAGCTCGCCGCCACAAAAGAGATCTGAGAGGGCCGCCGGCCGGCCGCCGCCCGGCGCGGGTCCGTTTCAGCGCGGCGGCCATTCAAAGCCCCGCTTTGCATTTTGTGCCTTTTATGTGCTTCTGTTTCTAGAGGGATCGTCTGACTCGCAGAGCGTCCGGGGAGCCGGGTGGCCTTTCAATTGAGCCGGTTCTGTTCAAGCCGACAAAAAAAAATGACCTTGAGCTTCGAGAATTCCAATCGGACGGCTCTAAAACGCACCGGGGCGCTACTGGACCCACATTGGGCCACATTGGGCCACATTGGGGTCAGCTTCGGGTCGGTCTCGTCCAGCATTTGTAACTTTATCTGAGATACAAAGTTTCAATCCGTGTAGAAATCAGACTCAAACTTTAGTCGCTGAGCTCCTTCAGAACCACGACATCAGAGATCCACATCGTCTTTATTATAAAGACGTATGAGAACAGGAAACACAGGTCTGGTTACAGTTGAGCAGCTATCCTGCAGGAGGGGAGAGAGCTGCACGAGCTCCAGGCCGACGGCCAACAGATGGTTCTGATCAGCTGGTACCGACCCGGCAGCACCTTCACCCATCCAGCTACCATTCGGGAAGCAGCCCGAGGGAAGGACGACTGGCCGTCTATTAGTTCTGTTCAACAGGCCTTTCCCATAGATGACTCGACAGAAAAAAATATCTATTTTCAGGAACTATTTCTGTGGATAAGCCACAGGACTCAGACTGTTGATCTTGTTGGAACCCGTATCAAAGAGTTTCGGACGCATGAACCGATGCACACGGAGAGACGAGGTCGCGTTTCAAGGGAAAACAAAAGGGAAAGCTGCGCCGCTGACGCGACCTTTTGGCTTCACTGTTACGCAACCTGTGTGTGAGAGGATTACTCACGCACGGATTCCTGTCTGGACTCATATTTGTGGTTCTTTTCTTTGGAATAATTGTTACGTTTCCAGGCCATTCCCTGCAGATTGTATCAGTTTGTCCTCCGTAGATAAGGAAAGAGATTTATGGAACACTGAGACTGAGAATGAAGCATAAACCCTCCCAGTGAGTCTCTCTGTGACTGGTTGCCAGCACAGACTGGGCAACTCATCACTACGATGGCGGACATCAAACTGGGTTCGTCCCAATTATTATTTCCTAGTTTAATTCCCAGTCCCTCCCTCCCAATAAGCTCAGTGGTGAGCGTGGACACACTCGATGCTTCTCCATTGTACGGTAAACAAGCTCGTTCAGGTGGAATTATCGTCTGTTTTATAAAGACCGACTGTGTGGCTTCTTTGTGGGAAGCCAACAATGCGGCGACTCATTGGATGCGTGTCTTCAGAGCTCAGATGTCGGGGGGCGTCGCCTCCACGCCTGAACTCCAGCGAGCTCCCAGAGAGCAACGCTGGGATCGGTCTTCGCCGTGAGAATCTCCTCCTCAGAAACACGTGGAAGAGATTGATGGAGAGATCGGGTTTCCTGTTTTCTCATCATCACATTGGTGCTACGTGACCAGAGCGAAGAGGACAAGAGCAGTGGTAGTAGAAAAACTACAACAACCAGAATGCACTGGGCCTGTGTGCCCTCTTCTTCCTCTGTACCAGGGGGCGACTCCTCTGGTTGTATAGAAGTCTATGCTTCATGTGTTAAAGCTGCATTCTCTCTCCTGACCACCAGGGGGCGACTCCAGAGACGTATACAGCGTCTCTACGTCACTCCTCCTCAGTCCATATATGGTCACTTCCTGTTCACTGGTTGCAGAGAAAACAAGATGGCGACGGCCAAAACGCTGAACTGGAGGCTTCAAAACGTCCTCAAACCAACGAGTGTTGTCAACTATGTCCACTATATATATATATATATATATATATATATATATATATATATATATATATATATATATATATATATATATATATATATATATATATATATATATATATATATATAGAGCCAGAATCACATCGCTGGAAAAAGCAGCACACACATTGGAGAGCAGGTCATCCACTCTTTACTGTCGCAGGATGGTCTCCTCCCAGAGGGACCGGCTGGGTCCCAAAATAAGAAACTGGGATGCAGAGAGAGAGAGAGAGAGAGAGAGCGAGAGCGAGAGAGAGAGAGAGAGAGAGAGAGAGACCTAGAAGCTCAGAGGCAGAAGAGAAGAACAAAGTACAACCAAAATGCCTGAGGGAGCGCAGCAGGCACAGACATTACTGGCAAGAATAAAAGATGGATCCGGATGGCGAGGAAATATCCCAGAGGAGGAAGAGGAGGAGGAAGAGGAGGAGGGTATAAAAATGAAGAGCAGGAGGGTGAACTTGAAGCGAGCTTTACAGCTAAATGAGAGTTGGACCCTCAGATCTCAGCGAGCGTCTCGGTTCCTCTGAAAGTCTGTGAATGAACAGAAGAACTCAACAAAACCGGCCAGGCTAGCCGTTTCTAGCCTTTATGCTAAGCTAACGTGTTTATAAACAGCGTGGAGGGCGACATCGCTCCTCTGATCTCGCTTTCAAACGATTCCCACAACCTTTTTCCTTCAGATAAAAGGGTTGCATCTTTAAATATCCGGTTTCGTCAGCAGACTGAACCTGAACTCCGCCCACCTTCAACACCTTCCACAGGTGTGTTCTCTTGTGGAGTGTGTGTGTGTGTGTGTGTGTGTGTGTCGGTCGGATGATTGATGAAACTCTTTCAACTTAAAAAACCCGCCGTCTGGAGGTGAGGGGAGTTCACATTCCAGGCGGTCCCAGTCTAAACACCTGCACAGCAAAGACCACACACCTCCTTCCTGTTTAGAGGATCCAAGGTTTCTGAACCTCAGGTTTGACTCAACGTCAACATGAAGCGTTCCTATTGGCTGACGAGCGAGGGGGGTTTCATATCAGGTTCTCCGATCCTTTATCTCTCACTTCCTCACAACCTCTCAGCAGAGAGCGAGTCGATGACTTTCTAAGAGCGAGAAAAATAAAAAAATATGACTTCAAAATAAAGATCTTCCCTTCCGGCAAAGATCCCGAGATGCGTCTTAACGTTTCCTTTCAAACTGATTCCATTGCGTAATATTTAAGTCTGTCTTTGTGCGGCTGGGGGAGGGGCTGAGGAGATCAGATCATTTAAAAGACAAACGCCTGAGTCGGGAGAGGAGATCCACGCAGGTGGCCCTGAGACGCTTCTGGCCGGACAAAGAAAAGCTTTACTGGCTCCGGGCCGTCAATGTTTCCTGCAGGTTGCCACGGAAGAGGAATGCGGTGACGAGGTTGTAAACGGCTACAGTACCGTATTTATTTAAATAACCTTCCAGTCTCAGCCGCAGTATTGAGAAATACAGCCACATGTGGGCTCAGACAGAAGTCTGAGCAGATGTTGTGGAGAATATGTCTGAAGGATGAAGGGGTGACGAGGTCACATGACCTTTATTCTGAAATCACAATGACCTTTATTCTGAAATCACAAGCAATAAACTGTTTCTGCAGAGAAGATGACTACAAGATACAACCATAACTGTGGGGTTGTATGTGAAGGGGTGACTCCTCTGGTTGTATAGAAGTCTATGCTTCATGTGTTAAAGCTGCATTCTCTTTCCTGACCACCAGGGGGTTACTCCTCTGGTTGTATAGAAGTCTATATAAATGACTCTACTTCTCTTGATGTATTCCCTCAGTAAACATTGTAAACATGAGTTTATGTCTCAATCTCTAGTTTCAAGTCTTCTTCAATACAGCATGATGTTCATTTAGTAATTTATGGTCATTTAGAGTCAAACAGACACTTTAGGGCGGGGCTACAAGGTGATTGACAGGTCGACACCAGAGACGTATACGGATGAACAGTCTGTGTTTGAGACTCACTGCAGCTCCATGAGGAAGTAATAAACTAACTTATCTGTTCACGGCTCACTGACGACCTCCGCTTGACTTTGAGGGTTTACATCCCGTCATCGCTCATGTCAGACGGTACAGCCGCTCTGATTGGCTGCTCAGGTCTTCAGAAGCCCTGATGAGCACGATGGGGGCGGATCTTTGGCTCTTTGTGTTTTTGAAGGGGGTCAGCAGGCTTTGCGGTCACGGGGTCACGGGGTCAACTCCCTCTGCACTCCATAAAGAGTAATGACTCCTGGGGAATGTTGTTATATAAAACACCTCGGGGGCGGAGCTTATCGTGGAAGCCGGAAAACAAACAATCCAGACCCACAACAAACAACCAGGACCTTAACTTCCTCTGAGGAACCTGAAGAAACCCTCATGTGTTCCTCTGAGGAACCTGAAGAGGTTCTGCAGAGAGCCTTGAGGTTCTGCAGAGAGCCTTGAGGTTCTGCAGAGAGCCTTGAGGGTCTGCAGAGAGCCTTGAGGGTCTGCAGAGGCCCTTGAGGTTCTGCAGAGAGCCTTGAGGGTCTGCAGAGGCCCTTGAGGTTCTGCAGAGAGCCTTGAGGTTCTGCAGAGAGCCTTGAGGTTCTGCAGAGAGCCTTGAGGTTCTGCAGAGAGCCTTGAGGGTCTGCAGAGGCCCTTGAGGTTCTGCAGAGAGCCTTGAGGTTCTGCAGAGAGCCTTGAGGGTCTGCAGAGGCCCTTGAGGTTCTGCAGAGAGCCTTGAGGTTCTGCAGAGGCCCTTGAGGGTCTGCAGAGGCCCTTGAGGTTCTGCAGAGGCCCTTGAGGTTCTGCAGAGGCCCTTGAGGGTCTGCAGAGGCCCTTGAGGTTCTCTCGTGGCGGGTCCCGCCACAGGAATGTAGAACTGTGATCACACACATTTTTCTTCAAGCGTCAGCGATGCAAAACCTTCATTTGAACAAAACGTCTCCTTTGATAAACACACACACCCTTTAACTCCGGTTCCCCTAATCACACCAGCCACCCAGGACAGTTTAAGGGTGTGTGTGTGTGTGTGTGTGTGTGTGTGTGTGTGTGTTGTGGTTTCCTCGTCACCAGCTCTCTGGAATGCTTGACTTGACAAGCAGAAAACCACTTCAATGAGCGAGAAGCATGCACAGCTAATGGAGAGTGTGTGTGTGTGTGTGTGTGTGTGTGTGTGTGTGTGTGTGACTCAGATTATTTCCTGTTATTAACGTGTTTATCAGAGTCGTGAAGGTGATCCGAGTGAAAGTGAAGTAAACAACAACATGACGTCACATGACGCTTCATCTCCAGCTGACGTGTTTTATGATGAATACATGAATACATGAATGCATGAATGCATCATCGATATGAAATGACCACGATGGTTTGTTTGCTCAACTAAAGATTATACATTCTTCATTAGACATTAAATGTATCAGAAAGTAGTGAAAGTTTTCGATCAGCGTTCAAAGAATCCATCAAATATTTATATTTAAGACGCTGAAATCAGAGAACCAATTACTGGATCATAAACAGTTTAATATTCGCTGCAGCTCAGAATAAATCAGCTCTGTGCTTGTTCTGACCAATCCCGATGTCTGTATGTATGATGTCATCACGATAGAAGACGACTTGTTATCACATTGAATCATCATCATCATCATCATCATCATCATCATCATCATCATCGTCTTCTGCTGGACCTACTTCCTGACGGTGTTGTTGCCCCGAGGCGATCCCCATAGCGGAGGCTGCTCGCTGTCTGGGCCGTCCCACTGTCTGTGTGGGCGGGGGGGAGGGGTTTAGGGGGCGGGGCTACGAGGGGCGGGGCTACGAGCGGGCCTTTGAAGAGCGCTCTGTAATTATCCGGGTACGATATCAGCGGCAGGTTGTCTGGACCTGCAGAAGTCTGCTCACGGTTCTGATGATGACAGAGACGAAGAGCGGCTCTTTGAAGGCTTTGTTCTCGGAAGATGCAGCGGGTTCCTCCTCATCTGTTCCCTATGTTCCCTCCACATCGGTTCCCTATGTTCCCTCCTCATCGGTTCCCTATGTTCCCTCCTCATCTGTTCCCTATGTTCCCTCCTCATCGGTTCCCTATGTTCCCTCCTCATCGGTTCCCTATGTTCCCTCCTCATCGGTTCCCTATGTTCCCTCCTCATCGGTTCCCTATGTTCCCTCCTCATCGGTTCCCTATGTTCCCTCCTCATCGGTTCCCTATGTTCCCTCCTCATCGGTTCCCTATGTTCCCTCCACATCGGTTCCCTATGTTCCCTCCACATCGGTTCCCTATGTTCCCTCCACATCGGTTCCCTATGTTCCCTCCTCATCGGTTCCCTCCTCATCGGTTCCCTATGTTCCCTCCTCATCGGTTCCCTATGTTCCCTCCTCATCTGTTCCCTATGTTCCCTCCTCATCGGTTCCCTATGTTCCCTCCACATCGGTTCCCTATGTTCCCTCCACATCGGTTCCCTATGTTCCCTCCTCATCGGTTCCCTATGTTCCCTCCTCATCGGTTCCCTATGTTCCCTCCTCATCGGTTCCCTATGTTCCCTCCACATCGGTTCCCTATGTTCCCTCCTCATCGGTTCCCTATGTTCCCTCCTCATCGGTTCCCTCCTCATCGGTTCCCTATGTTCCCTCCTCATCGGTTCCCTCCTCATCGGTTCCCTATGTTCCCTCCTCATCTGTTCCCTATGTTCCCTCCTCATCGGTTCCCTATGTTCCCTCCACATCGGTTCCCTATGTTCCCTCCTCATCGGTTCCCTATGTTCCCTCCTCATCGGTTCCCTATGTTCCCTCCTCATCGGTTCCCTATGTTCCCTCCTCATCGGTTCCCTATGTTCCCTCCTCATCGGTTCCCTATGTTCCCTCCACATCGGTTCCCTATGTTCCCTCCTCATTGGTTCCCTATGTTCCCTCCACATCGGTTCCCTATGTTCCCTCCTCATCGGTTCCCTATGTTCCCTCCTCATCGGTTCCCTCCTCATCGGTTCCCTATGTTCCCTCCTCATCTGTTCCCTATGTTCCCTCCTCATCTGTTCCCTAAACATCTCACTTTGTACGCAGACACTTCCTCCTCCTCACCACCAGGGGGCGATCACACAAAGAAATGAGAGGAATGAAGAAGACGAGGAGAGTAACTCAGACTGAAGGAGTAACCACTAAACTCCATGAACCAACCTCCACTACAGAGAGGATTATAATTATAAACTCATATCTCATATTCATAAACTACTTTATTATCTTTAAATAAACCAAAAGAGAAACAAGTAAAGTATTAAATGTGTTGTAAAGAAACTAAGGTTGAATATCCTGAATGATGTTTCTCCTCATATTAATGTTCTCTCTTCAGTTATTATTGTTTGTGCACTTATCAAAATATATATATTCCGTTTTTTAGGCTGACAGATGAAACAAAAATAGCCTCTGCATTTAAATTGATTTATTAATTACTGATAAAACCTTCATTAGCTGCAGCCGCCATGGATTGACCTCGACCTCACTTAGTGGATCAGTGGTGAGCGGGTCGATGGCAGCGGAGAGGCGGGGACTACAGGACTACAGGACCACAGAACTACAGGACTACAGAACTACAGAACCACAGGACCGTACAGGACGGGGACTACAAAACTACAGGACCGTACAGGACGGGGACTACAGGACTGTGCAGGACGCAGCGCCCCGGGGCTCGAACACGCGGCCCTGCGTCCCGCTGTGAAGCGTAACACGGAGAAGAGCTAAAGCCAATGTGACAGTTCATAATCCACGAGAGGAATATTACAGCTCAGTCAGGCGGCCGGTTGATACCTCAGTTATTAAAATAAATGTTTCATCTTAAAGATGAAGATATTGATCCTGGTGAACATTACTGTTATAATCTGGAGAATGATTCTAACTGATTATACATATTATATTATACATATTATATATATGATGTTTGAATGCAGCTCTTCTCTTATCTCCCTCTAAAGGTCTACTGAGTGGAGCTGAGAGATTTTCCTCTGTTTAGATTGAGTCTGGAGCCTGTTGAAGGAATGTGGTCACACACACACACACACACACACACACACACACACACACACACACACACACACACACACACACACACACACACACACGCACAGCCGGTGTAACCTAAGACCAGCAGAGCTCTAACGTGGGACACAACGCAGCTCTGATGGTCGTCACACACAGTGATGTGTGTGTGTGTGTGTGTGTGTGTGTGTGTGTGTGAGAGAGGCCGATGATGAGAAAGAAGTCAGAGACAACTTCTTCCTCATTGACGACATTTTCCTGAACAAGATATTCTGTTTTCTGACTATATTTCCACCGAGTTGTTTCCAGTTCTGCAGAAGTGTGTGTGTGTGTGTGTGTGTGTGTGTGTGTGTGTGTGTGTGTGTGTGTGTGTGTGTGTGTGTGTGTGCAACCACCATAGATGGCAAAATCAAAAAATTACATTGAGAATTGTTGACGGTTTAGCCGGATTTATGAATCATCGATGGTCAGCAATTGTTTAAAAACAAGATTCATATTGTGATTTCTTTCTCTCTCTCTCATATATATATATATATATATATATATATATATATATATATATATATATATATATATATATATCGTGCAGCTGGTGCTGTTGATAAAGACTTAGCGGCTCCAGAAGTGAAACAGACTCTTCACACAACTAAAATATCCACAGCGGCTCAGCAGCAGCTTGTGATCAACCAATAAGATCCATATCTGATATCCATGCATCGTCCAATATGGAGGATGCGTCACAGTGGGGACCAATCACAACAGAGTACTAAGACCTGCAACATGTTCACTGCACCTGGTAAACGTGGGAACTTCCCCGTGAACTTTCCACAGAGTTTAATCACAGGACTTTCTTCTCGTGCTGCATAACAATACAAATACTTATTATTTAAATATCGTCAAGGCGACTTGCGTGATTAACACTTTGCAAAAAAACTACGACATGGCACTTTTTGGAGTTAGTTGTAAGAGTTTAAGTAGAAAACTGCACTTTAAAATAAAATAAAAATAATTGCATTGGTGTCCTTTTATTTAAATAGTTTTATTTTAAGTCAGATTACTTAAAGTAGCAGAAAGCATCCGATAAGTCAATTAAAAGTTATATTTGTTATCGTGATATTTAACAACCTCATTTGCATATTGTCCTCACATCTTGTGGCTCTACTTTATGAAACACGGATCTGACTCAGCGGGCCCAGATTATTAACACGAGTCTGTTAGAAACAGAACCATGAGGAACCGGTCAGAACCATGAGGGACGGGTCAGAACCATGAGGAACCGGTCAGAACCATGAGGGACAGGTCAGAACCATGAGGGACGGGTCAGAACCATGAGGGACGGGTCAGAACCGGTCAGAACCATGAGGAACCGGTCAGAACCATGAGGGATGGGTCAGAACCGGTCAGAACCATGAGGAACCGGTCAGAACCAGATCTTAGCAGAGACCCGGCCCAGCAGCAGCTCGGCGGTCCAGAGACGGCTCAGCAGCTCTGCAGACGTCTATAAACCGGCTCTAAGAGGGTCAGGTCCTGTTTCTGATCAATACCTGCAGGCGACTACATCCCAGACCACCAGACCAGAGGGGGGGCATGCTGGGACCCGCTGAACCTCAACTCTAACGGGGTGATACACTGGGCCTTGGGGGGCTGGGAGAGGGGGGGGGGGGTCGCTGGGAGCCAAGAGGCTTGCGGGTCCCCTAAGTGCTTCCTGGAGAGTTTAAATAGAAACCCCCCACCTGTCACTCAAAGGGGGGCGAGGAGAGACCAGGAGAGACCAGGAGAGACCAGGGGACCCCATGCAGACCCAGACCCCATGCAGACCCAGACCTCATGCAGACCCAGACCCCATGAAGGCCAGACCTCATGCAGACCCAGACCTCATGCAGACCCAGACCTCATGCAGACCCAGACCCCATGCAGACCCAGACCCCATGAAGGCCAGACCTCATGCAGACCCAGACCTCATGCAGACCCAGACCTCATGCAGACCCAGACCTCATGCAGACCCAGACCTCATGAAGGCCAGACCCCATGCAGACCCAGACCACATCGGGGTCTTCAGGGTAATGAATTCTCACCGTGGACCAAACAAAGTTCAACATGAAGCAGCACAACTTGTGTTTCTGTCAATAATCAATATTATCATATCAGAGACACGTGAACTATTGATGAGGTCAGAGAGACGCCGGTAATAACAATAATGCAATAATGCAATAGTTATACATGTTGGTTTGTATAAAGATTTTACAATCAGTAAAAAAAAAAAATCAATAATAATTAAAATGTTATCCTGTCAAAGCAGAAATCCCCAAAAAGACAAAAACTAAAACCTGTCTTTCTGTTATAAATATTCATACATATATTCATATTCTTCTCACGACAATTAATTCTGACATCGATCGTATTTGTAAAGATTTAACATTATTAAAGAAAATAAGAAAAGTATACAAATATATTTAAATCATGAATTTGATACATAACTTTAACCTGAAGAGTAAACGTTGATACTTTGTTGCTTCAAGTCCCTTCATATCTGCATGTTTATCATATTCTGTGTTCTTGTTGTTTGATGTCATGTAGGGACGCAAAGTGTTTATTGACTTTAATTTAAATAAAAGCAGCAGTGTGTTACCTGCAGCGTGTTAAAGCGGAACACGCCCCTGCGCAGCAGATGTCCCACAATAACAACAATATTAATATGAAAAAAGACTTTAAAGAAGATGTAGGAGTACACGTGGAGGTTTAACTTGCTCTATAACTTGAGTTAACTTCAGCCGTGCGCGTGCACGCCGCCAGAAGGAAAGTAGTTCCACTCACGCACTGCCTCCTGCTTGGGGTCCAGGTCCGCGCAGCGCTGCTGGACCCCGGCGATGCGGCCCTGCAGCCCGCGGACCCGCAGCCCGGTGGCCGCCAGCTCGTCCTCCAGCTCCTGGAACACGGAGCACGCGTGCTTGGCCAGGTCCGACAGCTGGCGCAGGGTCCGGGACAGGGCCACGTTACTGACGGAGACCAGGTCCTCCACCGGCGGGGCGTCCGCGTCCGCGTCCGGGTCCGCGGGCCACCGCCGCCGCCGGCACAGCAGCTGCGGCTCCACGAGCCGTTTGGGGAACGGCATGGTGTCGGTTCAGGACCGCGGGGGTAAAATCCAAGAAAAGGAAGAAAGAAGAAGAAGAAAAAAAAAAGTGACCCAAAAGCGTAGCGCGCGTCTGGCCCCCTTCCTCGGCCCCTGGTCCGGGTCCTGCGGGGTTCAGCTGCTGCCGGAGCCCCCCATCCTCTGCCTGGACTGCTGCGCTCCTGAGGCCGCTGCGCCGGGTCATCTGCTGCCTCTGCCGCGGACTGGGGGTCTCCACTGGGCTCACTGGCTCCACTGGTCCCAGCGACCAGAGCTGCTTTTTAAAAACGGGACTGGAGGCGGCGGGGAAACGCGGACTGGAGCTCAGCCCGGATCGGATCCGGATCCGGGCTCCTGAGCGGCTTCAGGGTCCGGGAAGATCATCGTGGTGAAAGTTAGTCACGTGGTGGGAAAAGTAGGAATACAGCACGTGCTCAAGGAAGTGAGTTCACTTCAGATCTCTGTTGCAAGTCATGAGGAGAAAACAGTAACAACTAATTTAAATAAGTGGTGAAAGGTACAGCGTGGCATTTAAAGGTACAGTGTAGCATTTTAAGGTACGGTGTGGCATTTAAAGATACAGTGTAGCATTTAAAGGTACAGTGTGGCATTTAAAGGTACAGCGTGTTGCATTTAAAGATACAGTGTGTGGCATTTAAAGGTACAGTGTAGCATTTAAAGGTACAGTGTGGCATTTAAAGGTACAGTGTAGCATCTAAAGATACAGTGTGTGGATTTTAAAGGTACAGTGTGGCATTTAAATATACAGTGTGTGGAAAGTAAAGATACAGTGTGTGGAATTTAAAGGTACAGTGTGTGGCATTTACATATACAGTGTGTGGCATTTAAATATACAGTGTGTAGTATTTAAATATACAGTGTGTGGAATTTAAAGGTACATTGTGTGGAGTTTAAAGGTACAGTGTAGCATCTAAAGATACAGTGTGTGGCATTTAAATATACAGTGTGTGGAATTTAAAGATACAGTGTGTGGAATTTAAATATACAGTATGTGGAATTTAAATATACAGTGTGTAGTATTTAAATATACAGTGTGTGGAATTTAAAGGTACAGTGTGTGGCATTTACATATAAAGAATTTGCAGATATACCTACAAACAATATTGTGCATTTTGCATTGTGCTCTTCTGGTTATTCTGACCCACAATCCTTTGTGCAGCAGATGTATGAACGAGAGGACACAAGTTCAAGGTATTATGAGGAAGTAGTACATCCCAACTGTGTGCATAGCGCATGCAACCAGTGTGTGCTCAGTGGTAGTTGAAGTGTGTACTCGAAGTAGAAATACAAGTATATATGTGACATTACACCTGAGGATCTGTGACGGACTATTTTCTTTGCATTTTAAAAGAACAAACGATCAAAACATGAAGGCGCAGATTCATAGAAATTGTTAAATAATGACAGAACTTGTGCGACTGTATTATTAATATCATTATGGATGCATTGCAGGTGGAGATCTGAGGGGAACGGGCAGCTTCTCTGGTCTCCTTACATTCCTTCCCCTCCAGACAGAAGCATGCAGGACGGCGTGTGTTTGGACAAAGACTTCAGCGTTAAAGCCATCGTGAGCTGCCGGCTTTCACGCGACTGCAACACACAGCCTTTCCACTTTTAGTCGTAATATCTGATGATGAAACTGTGACGATTCCCCGTGTTTCCGTCGGTGGATCTCCGCTCTCTCTCCGCCTGGAACCCGGCTTCGTTCACATTTGCTGAATGAGTGTTTCAACTAAATCCCAGCAGCTGACGGGGCCAGAATGGCAGAGGTGACGGCCTAAAAGCCCTTCCTGTGGCCTAACTAATGCCGACACCAGAAGTGCAACCTTTGCAAAGCCCCCCGGGGGACAAAAGAGAAACGATGGATGCCGTCATCTTTGAGTAATGGAGCCGCAACAAAAAAGGGCCGAACTTGAACTGACAAAAGCTGGTAATCTTTGTTGTGAGAAGGGTCGGCTTTAACTTTCAGCCACCGGGGGAGTTGACAGGAGCTATTGAGAAGCCGTGGAACATGTGCAGTGTATTTACAGTGTATGTACAGCATAATTACAGTGTTTTTACAGTGTATGTACAGCATATTTACATATATTATATACATATATATATATACATATACATATATACATATTTTACACGGTATTTACAGTGTTTTTACAGTGTTTTTACAGTGTATTTACAGCGAATGCGCGCTCATGGCAAAAGGTACTCGACAGAGATCGCTGAGCGTCTCCAGCCAGACAAATCAGTAGCGGGCTAATGACCACGTTGCTCACTGTGTGTGAGAGATCGCTGTACGGCAATTATATGAAACAGGCGTATACTTAGAGGCAACACATGGCTGACACATATAGTTTCCTCGTCACGTGCAGCTGTCATCTTGAAGTGCAAGCCAAACACTTTTAAGTGTTATTTATAGCTATAGTGGAGGATAGCTCTCCGTCTGACTGAGATAATGTGCACACACACGAGATGAAATGGAAGCCTGCAGGATGGGAGGAGGTGGGAGGAGCTGCCCTGTCGGTCCGGCGCGTCCCGACACGCCGGACCGTGCCAAGCGTTGGTCGTGGTGCTGCAGAGCTGCACCAGCGCCTCGTTGCCGTCTGTCTGAACTCAGTCAGTCCGGCTCAGTTTCTCTACGCTCGTTTTCTCAGATGTGGAAGCGGCACTTTATTCCAGAATGCCTTCAACGCTGGGCTCAAACACCACTCAGCTGTTTTCTTTGGATTTAAAGAACTAATTCCTTTTGCTCTTTTCTTTCTTTATATATCCTGCGATTTCCATCAGTCGTACTTGGTGCTCTGCTTGGCTCAATCTAGTCCTGCGCAGTTCTTCACATCCTGAATATTAGTTATATGCGGCCATTTCCAGGAACAATTTGAGGCAAAATATATCAACCGTGCAAACTGTAGCTGTATCCAGCCACCTAGCAGCTCTGTGGCCGAGGCACAGCAGGGCTTTGAGCTAAATGCTAACATTAGCAGTCTAACCAGGCAGGTTCTGCCGAGTGAAGCCGCTGCAGAAGTCTTGCATTCTCTCTCATGTCTAAAGTCAGGGGGTCACTAAAGTCATCAGGGTTCCTCGTCTGGAGAACATGAATGTCTGTTCCAAATTTGGTGCCAATACATCTTGTAGACGTTGAGATATTTCACAGGAAAAGTGGAACGTTTGACCTGCTGATGACACACTAAATTTTGTGCCTCTTCATTTTGTAAATTTTGAAATAATTCACAGGATAAGAGGAATGTTTGACCTGCTGGTGGCGCTATGAAAAGTCAGGGGATCAGAGAAGTCCTTTGGGTTCATCCTCTGGAGAACACATATGTTTGTACTAAATATAGTCCCTATTAATTTTGTAGATGTTGAGATAATTCACAAGATAAGAGGAAAGTTTGACCTGCTGATGACTCTAGAAGAAAAGTCAAGGGATCACAGAAGTCAATAGGGTTCATCCTCTGGAGAACATGAATGTTTTTACAAGTTTGGTGCCAATACATTTTGTAGATGTTTAGATAATTCTCAGGATAAGAAGAACAATCGCCCTGCTGGTGGCGCTATGAAAAATCAAAGGATCCCCAAATTTATTAGGGTTCATCCTGTGGAGAACATGAATGTCTGTTCAAAATTTGGTACCAATTCATCTTGTAAATGTAGAGTTAATTCTCAGGATAAGAGGAACATTTAACCGGCTGGTGGCGCTATGAAAAGTCAAGGAATCACAGAAGTCAATAGGGTTCATCCTCTGGAGAACATGAATGTTTGTACCAAGCTTCATGGCAGTAGATGTTGAGCTATTTCTGTCAGTCTGACGCCGCCGTCCCTCGAAACTGAAGACCAGGAAGTTGATTTAACGCCTCGGTGAGAGAAAAAAAAGTCTGGACGGATATCAAAGTCCTTGATTCCGATCAAAGTGGCTTCTTGAAGGGCTAGGAGTGAGTGTGTACGACATGAGTGAGAGAAGTAGGCCTATCAGAGAGTGTGTGTGTGTGTGTGTGTGTGTGTGTGTGTGTGTGTGTGTGTGTGTGTGTGTGTCTAAATGGGAGCCAAGTGTGTCAGCGGATACTTTTGGCCGCGGCGGCGGAGGCCGAGGGTCTTGGAATACGGCCATCGCCGGTGATCCGCTTGACCCCGGCTTGTTGTGTCTGCATGCAGAAAACACAGCTGCTCTGAGGTTCTCTCTCGTCCGCGATGCCAGGAGCTCCGCCTTCTTTTCAGTCTTAAAACGTGAGAAGAATACAACGCTTTGAGCATTTCAGTGCAGTTCTGTTGTTGCTCTCATGAAATGCATCCTATGAGAAATATTTCACAAAACATCTCTCCTGAAATACCTCACAGATAATCACACGCAATAAAAATAGACAACTTTATTGATTAGTTGTGATTATTGTCTTTACAGTCCAATGCTCCTTCAAACATGCAGGATCAAGCAGGCGGAGGCGGAGCCACAGCTTTGCATAGATAAAATCAAACCCACATCCGACTGTGTTCAAATCTATCTTGCGAAACATTAGCAGGAATATTGTGCTTTTTTATTTCAATTTCAATTTTTCTGGAGAGACAATGCAAACTGATGAGTTTTTTTTTGGGGGTCTTGAAAATATTTATTTTTATTGCCCAAGATGATTCGTTGTTCATAAACATAAAATAATGCAGTGCTGTAATTAAAGATGGAGCAAATCTTCAAGTAAAGATGTCAACAAAATAAATCCAGCGTCAACATTCGCCTGTGTCCTCATGTCATTGTCCTCATGTGTCATTGTCCTCATGTGTCAGTGTCCTCATGTCCTCATGTGTCATTGTCCTCATGTGTCATTGTCCTCATGTGTCAGTGTCCTCATGTGTCAGTGTCCTCATGTGTCAGTGTCCTCATGTCCTCATGTGTCATTGTCCTCATGTGTCATTGTCCTCATGTGTCAGTGTCCTCATGTGTCAGTGTCCTCATGTATCAGTGTCCTCATGTCCTCATGTGTCATTGTCCTCATGTGTCATTGTCCTCATGTGTCAGTGTCCTCATGTCCTCATGTGTCAGTGTCCTCATGTCATTGTCCTCATGTCCTCATGTGTCAGTGTCCTCATGTGTCATTGTCCTCATGTGTCATTGTCCTCATGTGTCAGTGTCCTCATGTCCTCATATGTCATTGTCCTCATGTGTCAATGTCATGTGTCAGTGTCCTCACGTGTCATTGTCCTCATGTGTCAGTGTCCTCATGTGTCAGTGTCCTCATGTGTCAATGTCATGTGTCATTGTCCTCATGTGTCATTGTCCTCATGTATCAGTGTCCTCATGTGTCAGTGTCCTCATGTGTCAGTGTCCTCATGTCCTCATATGTCATTGTCCTCATGTGTCAATGTCCTCATGTGTCAGTGTCCTCACGTGTCATTGTCCTCATGTGTCAGTGTCCTCATGTGTCAGTGTCCTCATGTGTCAGTGTCCTCATGTATCAGTGTCCTCATGTGTCAGTGTCCTCATGTGTCAGTGTCCTCTTGTGTCTGTGTCCTCATGTGTCCTCATGTGTCAGTGTCCTCATATGTCAGTGTCCTCATGTCCTTGTGTCCTCATGTGTCAGTGTCCTCATGTGTCATCATGTCCCTGTGTCATCATGTCCTCATGTGTCTGTGTCCTCATGTCCTCATGTGTCTGTGTCCTCATGTCATTATGTGTCTGTGTCATCATGTCCTCATGTGTCATTGTCCTCATGTCCTCATGTCCCTGTGTCCTCATGTCCTCATGTGTCAGTGTCCTCATGTCATTGTCCTCATGTCCTCATGTGTCAGTGTCCTCATGTGTCATTGTCCTCATGTCCTCATGTGTCATTGTCCTCATGTGTCATTGTCCTCATGTGTCAGTGTCCTCATGTGTCAATGTCATGTGTCAGTGTCCTCACGTGTCATTGTCCTCATGTGTCAGTGTCCTCATGTGTCATTGTCCTCATGTGTCAGTGTCCTCATATGTCATTGTCCTCATGTGTCAATGTCATGTGTCATTGTCCTCACGTGTCATTGTCCTCATGTGTCAGTGTCCTCATGTGTCATTGTCCTCATGTATCAGTGTCCTCATGTGTCAGTGTCCTCATGTGTCAATGTCATGTGTCATTGTCCTCATGTGTCATTGTCCTCATGTATCAGTGTCCTCATGTGTCAGTGTCCTCATGTGTCAGTGTCCTCATGTCCTCATATGTCATTGTCCTCATGTGTCAATGTCCTCATGTGTCAGTGTCCTCACGTGTCATTGTCCTCATGTGTCAGTGTCCTCATGTGTCAGTGTCCTCATGTGTCAGTGTCCTCATGTATCAGTGTCCTCATGTGTCAGTGTCCTCATGTGTCAGTGTCCTCTTGTGTCTGTGTCCTCATGTGTCCTCATGTGTCAGTGTCCTCATATGTCAGTGTCCTCATGTCCTTGTGTCCTCATGTGTCAGTGTCCTCATGTGTCATCATGTCCCTGTGTCATCATGTCCTCATGTGTCTGTGTCCTCATGTCCTCATGTGTCTGTGTCCTCATGTCATTATGTGTCTGTGTCATCATGTCCTCATGTGTCATTGTCCTCATGTCCTCATGTCCCTGTGTCCTCATGTCCTCATGTGTCTGTGTCCTCATGTCCTCATGTGTCTGTGTCCTCATGTCATCATGTCCTCATGTGTCTGTGTCCTCATGTCCTCGTGTCCTCATGTGTCTGCGCTACAATGTGACAACAATCATATGGAGAAGCTGGTAATCTGAAGCTAAAATGTGCATTTTTCTTTTAATCTTTTAAGTGCAAAAAGGTCTTCAGAACTAATCCGTAGCACCGTTCCTTGCTTTCCACCACATGGAATGCTCTTTATATACGTAGAGAGGAACCACTTCACACTGTTCATCTATTGGGGGAGATTCAAGGGTCAGAAGAGGAAAAGTAAACACAGGATATTTTGTCAGACAGTGATTCTTCTTTCTTTCTTTTTTAAGCATAGTTTTAATCTGCAGAACGTTATTAAAGTATGAGGAACATCCCGTTTGTTCCCGCCGTCGACCCTTCTGACCAACAACGTTCCTGTTTTACAGAATCGGACTCGAACCGGCTCCGTCACGTGGAGGCCAGAGGCCGCTGGAGCTCCAGCCGGGTCTCCAAGGTGACCCTCTCCTGGTGGACCACCTGCAGCCAGGAGCAGAACAGAAAACACACACAACACCAGCTTAGAACACGAGAGGAACCCGGGGCCGTCGTTAGGTTGTTTGTTTGAACCCTCGACGGAGCAGCAGACTGAGCCTCTTAGAGGAAACAACCCAATCAGCCGGCTCACATGGGCCGGATTATTGTGAGAATGCAGAATATGTACAGCGCTGACATTTCACGTCTAGAATCTGACCTTGTGCCTCAACACTCAGGGTCCATCCTAACGTCCCTCCTAGACTCCTCTGTCCTCGAGCACTTTCAAGTCGGACACATGATCAGTACCCAAACTACACCGTTTATTATTACAACCAGACGCTGTAGAAAGTGTCATTACTGTCAGATTTTCATTTTACCGAAGGTCCTCGAACACATCAGAAAACGAAACCGAGCCTAAGCCTCCGTTTACTTCAATTCATCAAGACTTTTCTGTTTTTTTATTCTTCCTTCGCCGTGGAGAGTAACTGATGTACAGATGGTCATTTTCAGGGTGAAGTATTCCTTTGAGTAGCTTTTTAAGAAGATGAATCCCTCAAAGGTCATTTTACCCCAAAACAGCCTCTACGGGTGTGTGTGGTTTCACTGGTTCTCTGGTTGTATAGAAGTCTATGCTTCATGTGTTAAAGCTGCATTCTCTCTCCTGACCACCAGGGGGTGACTCCTCTGGTTGTATAGAAGTCTATATAAATGACTCTACTTCTCTTGATGTATTCCCTCAGTAAACATTGTAAACATGAGTTTATGTCTCAATCTCTAGTTTCAAGTCTTCTTCAATACAGCATGATGTTCATTTAGTAGATTATGGTCATTTAGAGTCAAACAGACCATAAAGCAGGGGACGCAATAGGGGCGGGGCAACAAGGTGATTGACAGGTCGACACCAGAGATGAAAAAGAAAAACTACATGACTATGGCCGTAATCCAAGATGGCGAGGACGAAATCGACGAATGGTTTTCAGTAAACGTCCTTCAGGGCGATCGATAGGAAATAACAAAAGGCTACAGTTTTTGATCTGAGGAGCTTTTATTGAAACATTAAAAAAAGCCAAGAGGGATCTGTTCCTCTTCTTTCCTCACGCAGCCTGCTGCCGTTGGATGTCCAGCCCGGCTCTATTTTAAAGAAGACAGTTGTGAATGCCAAAGCAGTCTATATAAAGACACGTATGCCTTTCTCTGCAGAATTCCTGGGATGCTTTTGAGAAACCAGCAGAGTTAGAGCCGGTGAACCAAGTCGCTCCGGAAGGCGACTGACATCCATGTCAAATCATTTAAAAACCTGTTTTTTTCCTTTGCTGCGTGTTGTGTTAAAGCGCGATGGGGTTTTCCACCGTCGGCGAGGGGAATGACCGGCATGCGGCATGTGTTGAGCCACAGGGAGCTCAATGCAAACAGACTGAGTGACGGCTGAGGGGAGCAGCAGTGGAGCCAGCAGTTCGTCACCACGCCGGAATGAAGAGGGAGCTTTTGTCGTCGGGCTCGTTTTCAGGCCGCGGTCTCACCGCGTCGTCCACGTTGAGGCCCGAGCGTCCGCACAACGCTCGCTATGAACGGAGCCCCGACCGGTCCGGGGGTCCTCCCCGGCAGGGGGGCGAGGCTCGTTTCTGGGAAGTGGACGTAGTCGTCCTGACATCAAGCATTGAACGTGGACTGATGTTCTGAAGCCTCGAGTGCAGCGATTTAGTCGTCGCCATTTCGGCTTTTTGCATCCAGTGAACAGGAAGTGACCATATATGGACTGAGGAGTGACGTAGAGACGCTGTATACGTCTCTGATGTCGACCTGTCAATCACCTTGTAGCCCCGCCCCTAAAGCGTCCCCTGCTTTATGGTCTGTTTGACTCTAAATGACCAGAATTTACTAAATGAACATCATGCTGTATTGAAGAAGACTTGAAACTAGAGATTGAGACATAAACTCATGTTTACATTTCTGTTTTCAACATAACTTTTACCAAATTAGCAGTCCTGACGCATCCTTTTCTAATTCGTCACGCCAGAAGAAGACAAACAACAACAGCCTTGATTATCGATGGACTAGCAGGTTCCTTCAACGTGGATAACAGGTTACAGGCGTTGCTGACCTTGTTGTCTTTGCTAGCAGCTGTAATGCAGTGACTGTAGATTCAGCATTTTTTATTCTACTGCTGCGAAAGACCCACGGTTTGCAGCTTTAAAGGAGGTATGACGGACACTAAACGGAGGACTTTCCTTTTCTTATTAACACTCACAAAGAAAGTTCACGAAGAACCTGTGAAGGAACAAAAGCATACATTCTCTGCAGGGAACAAGGAAACGAAAGGGTCAAACGAGAACTCAGCTTCTGACACACAATGGGTAAAACGTCCAACACCACGCTGTCGTGCTTGTGGTGAAACCCTCTTGGTGTAAGACACTCTGTAGGAGCTGGTCGTTTCCCCGCCCCCCAGAGGAGGGAATGTCAGGATGCGGTTGTCCGCCGGTGCGGCCCACGCCGCCCCCCCAGGGAACGGGGTGCTGCATGTGCAGAAAGCAGAAGGCGGGCTGACCTTGAGCTGCTGCTGGAGCTCGCTGTTGAGGCGCGTCAACACGGCGTTGGCCTCCTTGTTCTTACGGATCGCCGTCTGGATCTCCCGCTTCTGTTTGGACAGCAGCCTGAGAGACAGAGGTTGGGATTCAATGTCTTGTTAAGAGCACAACTTGAAGGAAAATCTATTGATAAACATCCACACGACTCCATTTATTTCAGTGTTATTTGAGTCTAAACATGAACGAACTCTGAAATAATGAATATAAATCAATAGATCAAAGCATCAATCATCCACTCTTATTGATGATCACCTTCAATGAGCCGTCTGGTCAATAAAGACATGAGCACAATGTTAGAGTCATTACGATGCACCCTAAAGTCTCACCCAACTACTTTCAAGAAGTTCTTAAAGGGACAGTGTGTAAGATCTAGCACCATCTAGTGGTGAGGGTGAAAGCCTCCAGCTTAGATATGAAGGCTCATTCTAAGATACCAGAAACACACAACAAATGGCAAATGACAAAAATACTGACTTGATAATATTTATCCAATCAAATCGAGTAGGAGGCGGGCTTTACTAGCTAACCACTGACTTCCTGTTTTGATGTCTGAAGATGCGGTAGGAAATGATAACTGCAGAGGAAAAGGTTGATATCAGCTGTTTTTAACGATATCAGGTTTCTTCTCTTCTGTTATTTGCATTTGATCAGCTGGTATTGAACCTGCATTCATTTATTGTTTTAGCCACTTGGCTATCAATGAAGGGAAAATTCTTAATAATACAAATATTGAGGAGCAGCTGTAACATGAGTCAGCTTGTGGATGCTGTTTTCTCTCGTTTCACATTAAAAAAGGTTAATTCTACTCGAATAATTAGTATTTTAGGATGGGGGGTCCCACTGACTTCGGAGCCGGTTTGGTGGGGAACGGCCCGGCAGGTGGAGGCGTGGCCTCCGGGTTCTGGCTCTCGGCGTGGTATTTCCTGCGGATCGGCTTCTGCGGCGCCTGACTGAGAGAAACCGCGTCGGCGACCGGCTTGGAGGCGGCCGCCAGGTCTTCAGAGCTCCGACCGAACCTGGAGCGCCGACCCCGATCCTCCGGCTTCACGCCGCGCTCCTCCTGCAGGACGGACGCAAACCAGTCAGTTAAAGATCAGGAGACTCTGAGGGCAGCATGACGGGTCCTGAATCCTGCTTTTAGTGCCGGTCAGCCGTTGAAGGCCTCTGAAGGTCAACATGAAGGTCAAGCTCTTCATTTGAACTCTCAGCCAGATTCACGGCAGTTAAATAATCACAGAATGCAGTCTATTGGTTTCGTGTTCTGGACGACTTTACGTTGAAAACAAAAGTTAGAAAGAAAGAAAATAAACGTTGTTGGGTTAAACATGTCATTGTTGGCCTTAACAATGAACTCAAAATTAATTCAACAAAAAGTGCAATTAAAAAAAGATTCAAGTGTACAAAATTAACTTTTCTTCTAATTCCCTAATCAGTAGGTAAATCTACAAAACATGAAGCACTTCAACCTGAGGCAACGCTCACATAGACCTGAGTCTGGAGGAATTCATACTGGGAGAACTGGGATGTTTCCTCCAGACAAGAGTCTCAGAGTCCAGAGCGGATGAAGCAAATAATCACAAATAGTCCGGCGTGTAAACTCACGGAAGTAAAGCGACTTTACTTTAAAGTAACAAAAAACTTCAAAATAAAAGCACAGGGTTTCTTTCTTACAATTGTTTTTCACCCAGGCATGGACCCTGAAAACGGGTCTGTGACACACTTTTTGGTCGCAACTCACCAGTTGAGAATCACTGGTTTAGGCAACAAAACCAACAGTCAGCTTCTGGCAACTAAACCAACAGTTAGGTTGAGGCAACAAAACCAACAGTTAGGTTGAGGCAACTAAACCAACAGTTATGTTGAGGCAACTAAACCAACAGTTATGTTGAGGCAACTAAACCAACAGTTATGTTGAGGCAACTAAACCAACAGTTATGTTGAGGCAACTAAACCAACAGTTAAGTTGAGGCAACTAAACCAACATTTAAGTTGAGGCAACTAAACCAACAGTTAAGTTGAGGCAACTAAACCAACAGTTAAGTTGAGGCAACTAAACCAACATTTAGGTTGAGGCAACTAAACCAACAGTTATGTTGAGGCAACTAAACCAACAGTTAAGTTGAGGCAACTAAACCAACAGTTAAGTTGAGGCAACTAAACCAACAGTTAAGTTGAGGCAACTAAACCAACAGTTGGGTTTAGGTTTCCAGCAGGAATAAAGCTCCTAGTTGACCTTATCTTCGAGCTGAGCAACGAATCGTTTCTCTTTCCTCGAAACCAATAAATTGCATTTGGAGACTATTTCCCATGAAGCTCGGCTGCAGGATTATCCGTTTGGAAAGTTGAAGGCGTTTCTCACTCGGCAGCCCTTCTGTACTTTCTTCTCCACCGTTCCCCATCTGTTAATGTTGGATTCCGTGAATTTGATCCAATCATTTCTACGAGCCGCCGTCTCCACTGCGGTGGCAGGGTGGACATTCCTGGTCCGTCCTGATGGGTTAAACAGGCGAATGCCGCCGCTACCCCAGAGAAGAAATCCATTCTGCTGAGCAACGCAACTGACAGACAGGAATAATGAGCTGGACGTGAAACACAACCACAGCATGGAAACATTAAAAAAAGGTTGTGGAGTAGTTTAACCACAGGAGCTCCATCAGCAGGCTGTGTGGTCGCGTCAGACGGAGGTCACGGCGCTTTCACTGCAGGAAGACTGTCACCGTCACACGGACGCTACAACCGGGCTCACGGCACCCAAACAACCAGCAGGAAGAGAAACCAGACCAGTGAAATGCAGACAAACCCAGTCTGACTGAGTGGAGTTCAAAGACTCAGCATCGTCACCAGCTGACGGCCCAGTGTAAAGTAAAGTCGCCCCCTGGCGGACAGGAGAGAGAATGCAACTTTAACACATGAATCATACTTCTATACAACCAGAGGAGTCGCCCCCTGGTGGTCAGTAGAGAGAATGCAGCTTTAACACATGAAGCATAGACTTCTATACAACCAGAGGAGTCGCCCCCTAGTGGACAGTAGAGAGAATGCAGCTTTAACACATGAAGCATAGACTTCTATACAACCAGAGGAGTCGCCCCATGGTGGACAGTAGAGAGAATGCAGCTTTAACACATGAAGCTTGGAAGCCGAAACATTTGCAATATCGATCTCAAGGTATTGGTTAAAACATATCTTGATATGTGATTTTCTCGGTAGCTAGAGAATCTGTCCGGGAGCTTTTCGTTTTCGTCGCTCCATTTGCAAAACAGAACTCAATGAGGAAAAACAGATTTGTTCTCACCTCTTCTCTGAAGTGACTGAAGTCAGCAAAGTTTGGCTGCTGGACTTTCTTTTGGGGCGTTTTCTCTGAAGCGCTGATGAAGTGAGAAACCTGACGAGAGACGAGAAGACTTCCATTCATCGGGGATTCAGAGACATTTAAACGACCAGACGGGGCTTTGAGCGACGGGACCATCGGCTCACCTGTGAGGTCGATGGTCGAGGAGGCAGGGCAGGAGGATGCGGCAACCATCCGCTTTTTATGCCTACAACCCAGACAGAACATCACAGGAGTAAACTAGAGCGTCTCGCCTCCATTGGACTCTCGGGAGTCAGTTCTCACTCTTTAAAAACACAAATAAATCGCCCACATTCTCACGGTCAGACACGCTCACCTTTCTGACTGAACAGTAAAAGCTTCAGTTCCCCTTTCTGTTCTTCCACTAAAGGAGAACTGTTTCACGAAACACAATAACTTTGAACGCACCGCGGCTGCAGGAAGTTCATGTGAGAACTTACTCTGTCGGGTACAAACAGTCTGCTTTAATCTTAAACTACACATTGCACACCTTCTCCTCGAGATCGAGACATAAACTCATGTTTACAATGTTTACTGAGGGAATAAATCACTAAGTCATTTATATAGACTTCTATACAACCAGAGGAGTCACCCTCTGGTGGTCACTAGAGAGAATGCAGCTTTAACACATGAAGCATAGACTTCTATACAACCAGATGAGTCGCCCCCTGGTGGTCAGTGGAGAGAATGCAGCTTTAACACATGAAGCATAAACTTCTATACAACCAGAGGAAGAGAGAATGCAGCTTTAAGGTGGTCTCCTGCTCGTACCTGGAGCTCCCTGCTGGAAGAGCTTGTTGAGATCCAGCGAGGAGGCCCTGGAGTGTGTTTTCTGGGGTCGAGGTGGGGGGGTGGGAGGCTCCTCTGTCTTCTTCATGGCATCTTCGATAGAGGTGCTGGAGTAGGACCTGGGGGTGAAAAACAAACAAAAACAAAAGGTTTTAAAGGAGCAATGCGTTCCGAGGACCGGAATCATTGGGGGTCGTTGGGGTTCTTACCTCGGTCTAGTTCTGGTCCTCATGTGCGGGTCTAGGTCCTGAGGTGGATCTGCTGTGAGGAACAGTCACACTTTAGTCTCGTTTGACTGCGAATGAGAAGCACTAACTTCCTCGTGGATGCACGACTAGTAACTAACTGACATGACACACGTCATCATCATGTGTTGCACTTTGATTTTGATATTTTAGCGCTCGGTGGTTAAATGCCTTCTGATCTCATAGAATATTGAACTCATGTTCTCCGTATTTCGTTGCAGCAGAGCGCCACCTGCTGGAGGTTCATGGTCACGAGTTCACAGAAATCCTCTTTTTCTTCTTCTGTTCTTTACATATTAAAGCTAAATACTGTAATTCATTTTCACCAAGCGTGAGTAGAATTACATTAGTAGAGTATTTTTATATATAGATACATAGAGTAGTATTTATATACATTTTTATTCATATAGTATGTTACTACTTTGCTGCAGAGAGATGCAATTATTCAATGTGATAAATAATTATGTGAAAGCTGAATTTAGTGTTTATGTGAGATTTTATTTAGACTTTAGTCTGGTTTCTAGTATTGTATGTGTTTACATCCCTCGTCTCTTCTCGCTGTGGGTCAGAAGCGAGGAGGCGGAGTCTCCCACCTGGCCGCTCGGTGAAGGCGCCGAGACGGAGGCTCCGTTTCTCTTGAGACGTCTTCACCGTCTTCACGCCGACATCTGAAGAAGAAACAAACATGGCCGCCGAGCCGGAGGTTCATTACCAGGGAGACGACAGCTGGTGTGTTTCTACGATAAAAACGTTAATAACAAAGAGTCACAGGGAACGTCTAAATGTTTCACCAGCTACACACAAAGAAAGTCAGTCAATAAAATACAGACTAAAACAAAGTGTATATATACTGTAATATATTAATATTACAGTATATATACACTTATAACACCTATAAACTGGAAATGTTTTACCTTGTTTACATGATGTTTATATGATGTTTACCTTGTTTATATGATGTGTACATGATGTTTACATGATGTTAACCTTGTCTACGTGCTGTTTACCTTGTTTACATGACGTTTACCTTGTTTACATGATGTGTTTACATGATGTTTACCTTGTTTATATGATGTTTACGTGATGTTTATATGATGTTTACCTTGTTTACATGATGTTTACCTTGTTTACATGATGTTTACCTTGTTTATATGATGTTTACCTTGTTTATATGATGTTTACCTTGTTTACATGATGTTTACGTGATGTTTATATGATGTTTACCTTGTTTATATGATGTTTACCTTGTTTACATGATGTGTTTACATGATGTTTACCTTGTTTATATGATGTTTACGTGATGTTTATATGATGTTTACCTTGTTTACATGATGTTTACCTTGTTTACATGATGTTTACCTTGTTTATATGATGTTTACCTTGTTTATATGATGTTTACCTTGTTTACATGATGTTTACGTGATGTTTATATGATGTTTACCTTGTTTATATGATGTTTACCTTGTTTACATGATGTGTTTACATGATATTTACCTTGTTTACATGATGTTTACCTTGTTTACATGATGTTTACCTTGTTTACATGATGTGTTTATATGACGTTTACGTGATATTTACCTTGTTTACATGATGTTTACATGATGTTTACCTTGTTTACGTGAGTCCTCTTTCACATCTCGGGTCGTTGAGGTCAGACCTGGCTCGAGACGCTCGATGACGTTCCAATTCTAAACAACAAACAACAAAACCAAAAAGAAGAATGTTTTTAATCATGTGAGTAACGTAGAGACCTGGCGCCCCCTAGGGGCAGCAGACAGGAACTGCTCCTTTAAAGCTCACCGCGGGACTCGGCTCGGCGTCCTCAAACACAATGAGAGGCTCTGCACTCTGCAAAGAAAACAAAGGAAATAGTTTCAGTGTGAAGAAACTGAAGAACACGCAGAACCTTCCGGACCCGCCTCCCTCACCTCGGGGGTGTCCGGTGAGTCCCGGTCCTGGTCCCGGTCCCGGTCCCGGTCCTGGTCCTGGTCCCGGTCCCGGTCCTCCGGCTGCAGCGTGGCGGGGAGGCGCTCGGGGAGAGGGTATCCGTTCTTACGCGCCACGATGAGGTGGAACGCCGTGCAGAACTCGGGGAACGTCAGCGCTCCGTCCCGGTCCACGTCGCTCAACTCCCTTCAAGGAAAACAATGTTTAGAATATTTAAGATACCTAGAAAAACTAAGAATGGTGCAGATCATTCAATTTAGGACGTGGGGTCATTGTTTCCTATTCATTTATATACAATAACATGTTTAAATTGGAATTTCATTTTAGTAAAAATATGAATTTTCGTGAAAAAAAAGCATTTTTAGAAAACTTGTAATACAATATATATATATATATATATATATATATATATATATATATATATATGTCTTAAGGTGAAGTGCCATACAGACGTTAGACGCTCACCAAATGTGGGAAAGTTCTGGAATGGGGAGTTTAGATTTGGTGAAGAAGTTCTTGGCGACGGTTCCTAGAAAAGAAAAGAAAACCAAAGTGGTGAAATAGTTTGAAAACATGAATAAATAGCAGCAGGGTGTGGGGTCCATCAACAGCAGGGTGTGGGGTCCATCAGCAGCAGGGTATGGGGTCCATACCCAGGATCAGAGCCCCCAGGTCGGGCTGCAGGCTCTTGAACTGGTTGGTGTAATACTGCAGCTGTTCCTCTGTGATCCTCCAGGGGTCCTCGTCAGGATAGTCCCCGAGGCCCTGCTGGTCCAGCCTCTCCGACGAGGAGGTCTAGAAGGGAGGAGGGGAGGAAGGAGGAGGGAAGGAGGGAGGATACACAGACATCATCATGAACAGCTGACAGCCGTCTGCTGTGAGGGCGGAGCTACAGGAGTGGGCGTTACCCTCGTCGTAGCCGCTCTGGTCCCGTAGCCGCCCGGCGAGGAGTGCTGCTCCAGGGGAACCGCCGGCCGAGAGCACGGCCTGCTCTCATAGGCTGGAGGGAAGGAGGGAAGGAGGGAAGGAAACAACTAAGACTCTGAACTGAAACATGTGATCATGACTGTTCAGATCTAACGTGAGGATGAGGATGAAGATGTAGTGGGCGTGTCTCTGCTGTATTGGGCGTGTCTCTGCTGTAGTGGGCGTGTCTCTGCTGTAGTGGGCGTGTCTCTGCTGTAGTGGGCGTGGTCCTACCGGTCAGGGAGTCGGCCCCGCTCCTCTTCTTGCCGTACGGGTAGCCGCGGTACACTGGCGGGGAGCGAGGCGGCGAACTGCAGGGAGAGCGAGGCGGAGAGCGGGGTTCCTTCAGGGACACAACGTTTTATATTATTATTATTATTATTATTATAACTACGAGTGCTCCGGGTTCATTTACTCATAACATTTCAGAAAACTCGTAATTGTCCTCAAGTCGGTCACCAACTGGGGCTTCATGGTGAAATCCACAAGTTAAACTCCACATGAATCCACATGAAGGTTTCATGAGGTCTACGTTCTGCAGCCTTGCAGCCAGTCTGCAGCCGGTCTGCAGCCGGTCTGCAGCCTTGCAACCAGTCTTGCAGCCGCACTGCAGCCTTGCAACCAGTCTTGCAGCCGGTCTGCAGCCTTGCAACCAGTCTGCAGCCTTGCAGCCGATCTGCAGCCTTGCAGCCGGTCTGCAGCCTTGCAGCCGATCTGCAGCCGGTCTGCAGCCTTGCAGCCGATCTGCAGCCGGTCTGCAGCCTTGCAGCCGATCTGCAGCCGGTCTGCAGCCTTGCAGCCGATCTGCAGCCTTGCAGCCGATCTGCAGCCTTGCAGCCGGTCTGCAGCCGGTCTGCAGCCGGTCTGCAGCCTTGCAGCCGGTCTGCAGCCGGTCTGCAGCCTTGCAGCCGATCTGCAGCCGGTCTGCAGCCGATCTGCAGCCTTGCAACCAGTCTTGCAGCCGGTCTGCAGCCTTGCAACCAGTCTGCAGCCTTGCAGCCGATCTGCAGCCTTGCAGCCGGTCTGCAGCCTTGCAGCCGGTCTGCAGCCGGTCTGCAGCCTTGCAGCCGGTCTGCAGCCTTGCAGCCGATCTGCAGCCTTGCAGCCGATCTGCAGCCTTGCAGCCGGTCTGCAGCCGGTCTGCAGCCGGTCTGCAGCCGGTCTGCAGCCTTGCAGCCGATCTGCAGCCTTGCAGCCGATCTGCAGCCTTGCAGCCGATCTGCAGCCTTGCAGCCGATCTGCAGCCTTGCAGCCGGTCTGCAGCCTTGCAGCCGATCTGCAGCCTTGCAGCCGGTCTGCAGCCGGTCTGCAGCCGGTCTGCAGCCGGTCTGCAGCCTTGCAGCCGGTCTGCAGCCGGTCTGCAGCCTTGCAGCCGGTCTGCAGCCTTGCAGCCGATCTGCAGCCTTGCAGCCGGTCTGCAGCCGGTCTGCAGCCGGTCTGCAGCCTTGCAGCCGATCTGCAGCCTTGCAGCCGGTCTGCAGCCTTGCAGCCGATCTGCAGCCGGTCTGCAGCCGGTCTGCAGCCGGACTGCAGCCTTCCTTCTCCTCTAATCTCACAAACAACGAGGCCTTTCTGCTCCGGCGGCTAAAGCCGGCTGGAATGTCTCTGAGAGTCGATCCCTTGAGCTTACCTTCCTGTCCACGTGGTCCTCCGGGTGTCTCCGGTCTGCTGGAGTCCAGGACTTGGACCCGGTCCCGGTCCTGCTCTGAGCCCCTTGGCCGTCTGCGCTCGGCGGGACGACAGCGTATCGCATCTCAGGCTCGTTCTTCAGTCCGGCGAACCGAGGCAGCGGCAGATCTAGAGGAGAAGAACACGGAGACGATCAGAGGCCGAAGAACCAGAGGAGCTCCGAGGCTGACGGGGAGCTTCCTGTGAGGATCTCAATAACAACGCTTCAAGGTAACTTGTGGAAACAGATTCTCCCTCAAGGTTCTGGGTGTGACGGATGCTGCGTCTGCTCATGAGGGCAAACCCACTTAGCACTTCATCCAGATTAGACCAAGTCCTGCCACGTTGGGATAATCTCCTGATTGCCCTTTTGCTCTGGTGAGACGCCGCCTCCTCCTCCTCCCCTTCCCCTTCCTCCCTCCCCTCTCACACTTACTGGCCGTGGTGCTCTCCAGGTGGATGGGCAGGGCCGACTGGGCCGCCGCCAGCAGCTTCAGGGCCACGAAGAACTGCGGCGTGCCGAAGTATCCGAGCCGCTTCGCCCCACAGAGCTCCGTCACCTGGAGGAGAGCAGCAGACAACATGCTTAAGAATATATTATATTTAATATCATTTCATGAAACTCTTTTCAGAACATACAGAAGCCCAGAGGGAAAAGGAAAAATATAATTGTTCTGTTCTGTGTGACTTAAAACGGGTGAGAATTTAAGGTTTTCAGGGATTAATCCTTTTTTTAAATTTTTTTTTATTAAATACGCTCCACACAAATCAACCACAACATTTAAAAATGTAAAAATAAAAAAAGGAGAACTATGCTTTAGATCAAATCTCATCTTTCATAATCCAGAAAGTGTGAACATGTTTGTGTTTGTTGTTGTAATACCCATCTCAGCCACCGCAGCGCACCACTTTGTGTAACAGCGCTCATGTTTTCTTTCATTTCTCTAAACACAAACATGCTTTAATTCATATTTAGAACATGGAGTGGTGCTGCACTTTTGCCTCTGGTGGCTGAAACTGGTATTACAACAACAAACACATTATCATGGGGAAGAATACTTTAAAAATGTTTTTCTCCTGTTTTCATGCATGAAACTTTTTCAGCCACTTTTTTCACAGATGAAAATAAATACAAAACATTGTAAATACTATCCTGGCAAAAGCTTTTCCCCTGTTCTTAACAAAAGTCATAACAAAACAATTCAGATCAAATCACCAGATATCATTTTTCTCTCTTGCGTCTCTGAGCTTCCGTATGAAGAGAGTAATCTTTAACGCGTGATGATGTCACAGCACACAGCTGATGTGTGCTGTGAGAGTTGAACGAACACAATGAAGCCATAAAGAAACAGGAAGTGAGAGATCAGCGGCACAGTGAGGCCTCGTTGTTCACCGGAGGCTCAGTGAACCCTCTGGGGAGAAAAGAAGATTATTTATGTCGGACAATCGGGGATAAAGTCCTCAAATAACAACGGAAACTAATCTAGTGATGAAACCAAAAGAAGTGAGACTGAGAGTCTGTTAAACGCTGAAGGAAAGCCAGCAACTGCGACTTAAAGCCGACGTGTTTTTAAATAAACACACAAGATCCTGGAGCCGCGGGTTCGATTCCGGCCCTCATTTCCTCTCCTCCATTTCTACACTACATAAAAAGTGCCAAAAAAAAACAAACATATAAGAAGTTTTCAAGTCCAGTTTTACCAAAGGGAACATTTTCTGCTTTATGAAATATGAACAACAGAAGTGCTGTTATTACCCATGGTGCAATAGGGTTAGGGACCTGCATTGTGTTCATTCACAGGGAGCAGAGATCAAGAACCTCAGGCTGAGCAGACCTGAGGTCAGGGCTCATCCTCTGGGAACCATGCACGTCTTTTACAATGCTGTGCTAAAGCCATCGAGGTGTTAGGAACCTTCTCAAGATGAGTGACCAATTAAAACTGCAGACGGCGCCGGAAGAAAAGTCAGAGGATCACCAAAGTCAGTAGGGTTCACCCTCTGAGGATCATGAATCAAGCTAAAAACAAAGTCGATCAAACAATGTGTGTGTTGTGTCCTGGATGAGCCGCACCTCCTCCAGCCGGACCGGTTCCACAACCTTTTATTTCCTCACGTCTGCTTTGCTTTGTCTGCCAAAGCACTTCTTAACTCTGTTTTAATGGCGCAGTATAAATAAAGCTGTTATGGTTATTAGTATCAATATGGGAACCATTTGCAGTCCATGAAGTCAACACAACAATAGGTTCACAGCCATGTGAGCGGCGGCAGACACCAGCGCCGCTTATCAGCTGCACGCAGACGGCCGTGAAGGCCTTTCCTCTGGGAGCCGCTGGCTTCAGGGGAACCGTGACTCGGCAAAATATTCAACCTTGTTTTTACGAAACAAGCAGAGAGTTTCCACAGTGAAGCTCGTCTCGTCCCGGAAGGAAACGACCAGAGGTCAGAGGTCAGAGCGGCGCTGCAGACATCCTGCAGCCGGGCCGGACTCAGCTCACAGGCTGTCAATCACGCCGCGTGGGGTGTGGCGGTGAAGTGTAGTGTGGTGGGGTGTGGCGGTGGTTGTGGGGTGTAGTGGCGGTGGTGTGGTGCTGGTGGTGGGGTGTAGTGGCGGTGGTGTGGTGCTGGTGGTGGGGTGTAGTGTGGTGGGTTGTGGTGTGTTGTCGTGGTGGTGGCGGTGGAATGTGGCGGTGATGGTGGGGTGTTGTCGTGGTGCTGGTGGGGTGTGGCGGTGTGGTGGGGTGTAGTGTGGTGGGGGTGTGGAGGTGGTGGTGTGGTGGGGTGTCGTGGTGGTGGTGGCGGCGGTGAGGTGTAGTGTGGTGGGGTGTGGTGCTGGTGGTGTTAGTGTGGTGTAGTGTGGTGCCTGCGGGGTGTGGTGCTGGTGGTGGGAGTGTGGTGGGGTGTAGTGTGGTTGTGCTGGTGTGGTGGTGGTGGCGGTGGGGTGTGGTGGTGAGATGTGGTGGGGTGTGGTGTAGTGTGGTGGTGGGGTGTAGTGTGATGTGGTGGTGAGATGTGGTGGGGTGTAGTGTGATGGTGAGATGTGGTGGGGTGTAGTGTGGTGGTGAGATGTGGTGGGGTGTAGTGTGGTAGTCGGGTGTAGTGGTGTGGTGGGGTGTAGTGTGGTGGGGTGTAGTGTGGTAGTGGGGTAGTGGTGTGGTGTAGTGGTGTGGTGGTGGGGTGTAGTGTGGTAGCGGGATGTAGTGGTGTGGTGGGGTGTAGTGTGGTAGTGGGGTGTGGTGTTGTGGTGGTGGGGTGTAGTGTGGTAGTGGGGTGTAGTGGTGTGGTGGGGTGTAGTGCTGTTGTTGTTGTCGTGGTGATGGCGGTGGTCCAGGCTGGACAGAAAGCAAAGAGCGGCGGCTCGATGCCAGACCTCCTGACCCACAGGGTTCACCGAGCTGCAGCAGACATGTGTTCCTGTGATGAGTCGGCAGAACGGCGGTGACTCGGTCGCTCTGGAGCCGGTGGAAAAAACTGTTCAGCAAGTCCTTAAAATAAATATATAATATATATTTCTATCCATGAGATGCTCAGGAAATAATAAAATATTAGTTCTAATCCTACATGTTTCCAGGTTCCATTCTACTTCGTATGATAAAATAAAGTAAACTTAACCCTCGTGTTGTCTTGGGGTGTACGAGTGTGTATGTACGTGTGTTGATGGGTCATTTTGACCCCAAGACAACACACGTGGTAAATATTGCTACTTTCACACAAACGGAACTCTCTCTCATGCAGCATCACAAATCACCAGAAATAAAAAATGCACAGAAAGCCCCATCACACAGCTCCTCTCTCCCTCTCCTTATCCCTCTCTCTCCTTATCCCCCTCTCTATCTCCCTCTCTATCTCCCTCTCTCTCTTTCTCCCTATTCAATTCAATTGGCATTATTGGCATCAATGTCTCTCTCTCTCTCTCTCTCTCTCTCTCTCTCTCTCTCTCTCTCTCTCTCTCTCTCTCTCTCTCTCTCTCTCTCTCTCTCTCTCTCTCTCTCTCTCTCTCTCTCTCTCTCTCTCTCTCTCTCTCTCTCTCTCTCTCCCCGGCGGCCCCTGCATAGCGGCGCGCCGCAGCTTTCTTCCCCCCCCTCCTCCTCCTCCTCCTCCTCCTCCTCCTCCTCCTCCTCCTCCTCCTCCTCTCCTCCTCCTCCTCCTCCTCTCCGCTCACCCGGCGCAGCGCCTCCGGCGGCAGCTGCGAGGCGGCCAGCAGCTCCTTCACCTTCCCGGCCGCCAGCGCCCCGGAGGCGTCGGCCTGGCAGAGGCTGTGCAGCCCCGCGTAGTAGCGCTGCTCGTGCTCGCTGAGGGAGATGAAGCTGCCCGCGCGCGCCGCTGAGCCGGCGTCCTGCTCCATGGAGGTGGAGGTGGAGGAGGGGGGGGGGGAGGGGGGGTGACGCATGGAGGGCAGCGCCGCTGCAGAGGGAGCCGCTAGCAGCCGGAGGAGGGGCGCATGCCGGCTCCGGGCTCCGGGCGGAGGCGCGTGTCTGGCCGCAGCGACGCGGGGCGGTGCGTGTCGGCTCCCGGCGAGAAGAGCTCCGGGTGCGGGGCGGACTGCTCGGCTTCAGCTCCTCCGCTCCCACTGCTCGTCTGGCCGGTTGTAGCAGCGCCGACCGCCGCCTGCAGGGGGCGCCGGAGCGCAGGAAGGAGATTTATGCTTCATCCCGTGATGAAGAGACTTTGTTACAGGTTTCTCCTCTTCAGGGTCACAGTCTGACTTTTTATTACCAAGTTAGTTTGGAAACACATTTATGACGGTGAGGAACACATATAATAAAGATCCTGAAGTCATTAGAATGAAAAACCTGCTAAGAATTATGACTTATCGTCTCATTTTTATGACTTAGCTGAGATAAGTCATAATTATGAGGTATTAAGTCATTATTATGATACATCTGCCATACATTTGTAATGTTTAACTGTCTGATAGTGTTCTTTTTTAAATTGATATAAAATTCAAATAAATAAAAATATCTTAGAGAAAGTCACTTTATTCAGAAGTAAAAATATAAATACTACAAGTAAAAGTCCTACTTGAGTAATAATTAGGGCTGGGCACGTTAACGCGTTAAAAACAGCAAACTATTAACAGCGTTAATTATGTGATCGTGCATTAACTCGTTGTTTTTCCCTCACAGGGACCCTTACTACTGAACATGACAAAAGAAGGAGGGGCTTGTCCCTCACAGGGACCCTTACTACTGAACATGACAAAAGAAGGAGGGGCTTGTCCCTCACAGGGACCCTTACTACTGAACATGACAAAAGAAGGAGTGGCTTGTCCCTCACAGGGACCCTTACTACTGAACATGACAAAAGAAGGAGGGGCTTGTCCCTCACAGGGACCCTTACTACTGAACATGACAAAAGAAGGAGGGGCTTGTCCCTCACAGGGACCCTTACTACTGAACATGACAAAAGAAGGAGTGGCTTGTCCCTCACAGGGACCCTTACTACTGAACATGACAAAAGAAGGAGTTGCTTGTCCCTCACAGGGACCCTTACTACTGAACATGACAAAAGAAGGAGGGGCTTGTCCCTCACAGGGACCCTTACTACTACTGAACATGACAAAAGAAGGAGTGGCTTGTCCCTCACAGGGACCCTTACTACTGAACATGACAAAAGAAGGAGTGGCTTGTCCCTCACAGGGACCCTTACTACTGAACATGACAAAAGAAGGAGGGGCTTGTCCCTCACAGGGACCCTTACTACTGAACATGACAAAAGAAGGAGGGGCTTGTCCCTCACAGGGACCCTTACTACTGAACATGACAAAAGAAGGAGTGGCTTGTCCCTCACAGGGACCCTTACTACTGAACATGACAAAAGAAGGAGGGGCTTGTCCCTCACAGGGACCCTCACTACTGAACATGACAAAAGAAGGAGTGGCTTGTCCCTCACAGGGACCTTTACTACTGAACATGACAAAAGAAGGAGGGGCTTGTCCCTCACAGGGACCCTTACTACTGAACATGACAAAAGAAGGAGTGGCTTGTCCCTCACAGGGACCCTTACTACTGAACATGACAAAAGAAGGAGGGGCTTGTCCCTCACAGGGACCCTTACTACTGAACATGACAAAAGAAGGAGTGGCTTGTCCCTCACAGGGACCCTTACTACTGAACATGACAAAAGAAGGAGTGGCTTGTCCCTCACAGGGACCCTTACTACTGAACATGACAAAAGAAGGAGGGGCTTGTCCCTCACAGGGACCCTTACTACTGAACATGACAAAAGAAGGAGGGGCTTGTCCCTCACAGGGACCCTTACTACTGAACATGACAAAAGAAGGAGGGGCTTGTCCCTCACAGGGACCCTTACTACTGAACATGACAAAAGAAGGAGTGGCTTGTCCCTCACAGGGACCCTTACTACTGAACATGACAAAAGAAGGAGTGGCTTGTCCCTCACAGGGACCCTCACTACTGAACATGACAAAAGAAGGAGTGGCTTGTCCCTCACAAGGACCTTTACTACTGAACATGACAAAAGAAGGAGGGGCTTGTCCCTCACAGGGACCCTCACTACTGAACATGACAAAAGAAGGAGGGGCTTGTCCCTCACAGGGACCCTTACTACTGAACATGACAAAAGAAGGAGGGGCTTGTCCCTCACAGGGACCCTCACTACTGAACATGACAAAAGAAGGAGGGGCTTGTCCCTCACAGGGACCCTTACTACTGAACAGACTGTTTATGTTGTTCCTGATAAAATACAAATGTTTCTTCTTCAGCATGATATTAAACTGTTTCACATTAGAATAAAATAGTCTATAACATCATTATTATTATTATTATTATTACTGTTATTAGTGTAGTATATTAAACGCCCAAGTTCATCTTTCTCTCCAACGCCTCTGCTGCCCCTATCTGGTCAGAGGAGGAAGTGCAGTCTGAGGTTCTCCTGGAAAAGTAAGAAATGGAAATTAACCCTTTACTGCTCAAACTGGAAGAACTCCATAACAAAATAAATGAGTAAAAGTCTGCTACAAATTATGAAAAATATTATAAAGTTACTTGTGTTTTACTCCCGGGTATTGAATTAATTTTCATAAGAATTTTAGGAAACAAGAAAAATATTTATTTAATTTTGAATATTTAAATATATGTAATATAAATAATATATATATATATATATATATATATATATATATATATATATATATATATATATATATATATATATAATACAACGAATAATGCATACTGTGTATGTATATCATATAAATAGTTATATAAATAATATATATAAATACTTATATATATATATATATATATATATATATATATATATATATATATATATATATATATATATATATATATATATATATATATATATAACATATAAATCAATATGTTTTTTCACATTGTTTCCTCATGGCTTTTGTGTTTTTATTGGTTTATGGAATAACCTGATGAGCCTTTATGGCAGCATGTCGTGGACGAGTTCTCCTTTAAAGAGTTAATGAGGGTTTTAAACGTCCGCTCACGAGAGACTTTGACTTCCTGAATGTTCTCATGAACGTCTCGGCAGGTTGATCAATAACCAGCAGAACCTCAGGATGATCATTTACATCGCCAAGGATTCTCTGCTGTGACTTCCTGTTGCAGGACATTGAGCTAGAGTTATGTTTTTATGATAGATAGTTCATTACTGACATTAAGACGCTTCTATTTTCTATTAAACGTTTTCTGAAAATGTTTAAATACGACAATGACTCAGTTTCTTAATACATTTGTGCTGATTTTACACATTTACTCATTTCCAGAACAGACATGTGAACGTTGGATAAAGCAGGTTCAAAATGATTGTTTCATCTTGTTGACCTTAGAGAAAACATTTCAGACATCTCTTTCTATCACGAAGATACTGTCCATGTTCTTATTAATAAAGTTATATACATGAGGTTATGAAGGTGTGAACAAACCCTCCGCATAAACCCTCAGAATATATGAATGAAAGAGTAAAGTTATATAAATGAGGTTATGAATGTGTGAACAAGCCTCTTAAAGAGAAGTTTAGTTACTTTACATCATGATGAAGACTACAGGTGAAGAGGTGAACACATGAACTCATAGATATCACCATGACACTTCATCACTTCATCACTGACACTAAGAGGATTTATTGTGTTACAAGTGTTATGAAATGTTGTGTTTAAATATGCTAATGAGGCTTTATGTAACGGTATTTTTGGTGAATTTAGAAAGAAATCTACAGATGCAAACAGACAAAGAAATAAAATAAATGTTTTCTTTCCTCTCTGTTAGCTTTTGGGTCACCGTGTCTGAACAGTTCGTACCGAGAGGAATGTTCTCTTATCTCAGAGCAGAAGGTCAGAGCTGCTCTCTCTTTTATTTCAATATTCTGTGTTGGATACAATGTTTCCTGTGTTCATGCCACAGAGATAAAAACAAGTGGGACATATTGCTACTTTCACACAAACGGAACTCCATCTCTCGCTATTTCTCTCTTTCTCTCTCTCTCTTTCGCTCCATCTCTCTCTCTCTCTTTCTCTCTCCATCTCTCTCTATTTCTCTCTCCCTCTCTCTCTCCACCTATCTGGCCTTGTGGAGGCTTGAACAAATAGCACCTTTCACTGGAGCACTTTACAGTTTCCATGCTGTGAAGCTGGTTCACGAGTGTGTGTGTGTGTGTGTGTGTGTGTGTGTGTGTGTGTCCTGGCTTAACCATTAACCTTGGAGTCTTTCCTCCAGTGACGCTCCTCTGACCTCCTCTAAATCACAGAGTTTCACTCCAGCCCTCTTGTACTTTTCTTAGTCTGAACTCTGAGATGTTGCAGCCGGTCTTCCTGCTGCTCGGCCTGTCGGCTGCGTCGGCTCAGCCGCTCTGCACGCCAGGTAGGTCGTGTTCACCTTGTTCTCCCACCAGGACGCTGTCAACAACAACAACAACAACAACAACAACAACAACAGCTGAGGTGTGGAATCTGAAGCAGGATCAGCTGCATCATGTGACGTTAGCTCTCCTCACGGTGCGTTTAATGTCTCCACAGAAGCCGCAGACGGATACAAAGTCCGGCTCAGCATCAACTCCGCTCTGGGAGACAAAGCTGTACGTATCAAACGTTCACACGTTCACACATCACACGTTCACACATCACACGTTCACTCATCACACGTTCACTAACGATGAGCCGTCGTTTGCTGCTTTGTTTAATGTTCTAATGTGGGATTATAATATATTATTCATCATCTGATCATTCAAGCAGCCAGCGGCTCCTATAAATAGTAACATGCTGAGTAGGTGCAGAAGTCACTGTGTGTGTGTGTGTGTGTGTGTGTGTGCGTGTGTGTGTGTGTGTGTGTGTGTGTGTGTGTGTGTGTGAGGACAAAGGTCCAATCTGGTCATCAATTAACGTTAAAGGTGTTTTCCTGTAAAACAGCATGTGATCTGTTGTTGTTGTTGTTTGTTTGTTGCAGTATGTTTGGAATGACAATGAAATGTTCCTCTTCCGAGCCACGCTGGCCTTCGCCATGAGGACGCACTCCAACGGCCACGAGTACAAGTAAGAAAACGATTACCGTTTTATTCCCACATAAAATGGGCACAGCAACATTAAAGCGACAGTAAAGACGTCACATGACCGTAATGGAGCCATAACCGGGTTTTATGGTTTATTTGCTGATGGTCTTTATGTGTTGTTTACGTGTTGTTTATGTGTTGTTTACGTGCTGTTGTTTATGGTCTTTATGTGTTGTTTACGTGTTGTTTATGTGTTGTTTACGTGCTGTTGTTTATGGTCTTTATGTGTAGTTTACGTGTTGTTTATGTGTTGTTTACGTGCTGTTGTTTTATGTGTTGTTTATGCTCTTTACGTGTTGTTTACGTGTTGTTTATGGTTTTTATGTGTTGTTTATGGTCTTTACGTGTTGTTTACGTGTTGTTCATGGTTTTTATGTGTTGTTTACGTGTTGTTTATGGTCTTTATGTGTTGTTTATGCTCTTTACGTGTTGTTTACGTGTTGTTTATGGTCTCTATGTGTTGTTTACATGTTGTTTATGGTCTTTATGTGTTGTTGATGCTCTTCATGTGTTGTTTATGCTCTTTACGTGTTGTTTATGGTCTTATGTGTTGTTTATGGTCTTTATGTGTTGTTTATGGTCTTTGTGTGTTGTTTACGTGTTGTTTATGGTCTTTATGTGTTGTTGATGCTCTTTATGTGTTGTTTATGGTCTTCATGTGTTGTTTACGTGCTGTTCATGGTCTTTTTGTGTTGTTTACGTGTTGTTTATGCTCTTCACGTGTTGTTTATGCTCTTTATGTGTTGTTGATGCTCTTCACGTGTTGTTGATGCTCTTCACGTGTTGTTGATGCTCTTCACGTGTTGTTGATGCTCTTTATGTGTTGTTTACGTGTTGTTTATGCTCTTCACGTGTTGTTTCTGCTCTTCATCGTCTCGTTGAACCAGCGTGTCCAACATCGTCGTATGCGATGAGACTCCCAGAGTGTCCTTCTGGTTCGTGGTGACGTCGCCACACGACGCCTCGCTGCTCGTGGAGAAGCGTGTCGTGGAGGAGGCGGTGAGGTAATCATCACGCGATATATATATATATATATATATTTTTTTTTTATCATTGACCCTAGAAATAGTGCCAAGATGACAAATGACTGATGTGGCTCCAGATAATAACAATAAATATAAATGTCTGTCTGCAGATAAAGTTCAGGATGTCAGCTACAAGTCTAAATGATGCTAATATTAGCTATCGTTAGCGCCCATAAACTACTGGTCCTGCAGACCGAGTGAGGCTGTAAACTTATGAGTATTATAGTTAGCTTAGCTAACTATAATAAAAAAAATTCAACTTTTTATAAAGAAGAATGTGTACATTCTGATGTTTTTTTTTGGCTAGCATGAGCTAATATTAGCCACCATATAAGCTCATACCAGACCATGTAAGTAGTAACTGTAAACCCCTGAATATGACTGTTAGCTAAGCTAGCGTGTTCTTATCAACGCTTATTTTGTTTTGCACAACTATTGTGAAGTTCACAAAAAACTGCAAAGGAAAAAAAGCATAAATGCTCTCCAGTACGACCAGCAGAGCTATGAGTGAGAGGACAGCCAACAAGGACACCAGGGGTAAAACAAGGCGCTAATAACAATAGCTAATATTAGCCGCCATATAAGCTCATACCAGACCATGTAAGTAGTAACTGTAAACCCCTGAATATGACTGTTAGCTAAGCTAGCGTGTGTGCTATTGGTGTTAATTGAACTTACGAAGAACGTGCATCACTTTGTGCCGGACGCACGTCGGCCTGAAAACACAGTTTTTATTGTGATTTATTTTCCACTAGAATGTCCAGGAACCGCATCAACAGCGCCTTCCTGCTGACGGATGACACCCTGGAGTTCCTCGGCATCCCGCCCACCCTGGCGGCGCCGGTGCTCCCCGACACGCCTCCGTGGCTCATCGTGTTCGGGGTGGTCATGGGCGCCGTGGGCGCCGGCATCCTCGGCCTGCTCGTGTCCTCTCTGGTGCAGAAGACCCGGTGAGCCCATGATCCACGCGTTCCATATTTATGATCATTTTGTATGTATTGTGTGTCAATGCGATTGTTGTTTTTTCTTTCAGCAAAAAGAACCAGAAAAGTGACGGCGAGGACGGCGAGGAAGAGACGCGCGTGAAAACGGTGGAAAATGGCGCCACGAGTGACGGCTCTTACAACATGTCGTTCTTAGACGATGAGCCAGCGACGCAGATGTAGAACTATATATAAATATATATATATATATATATATATATATATATATATAAATATATATATATATATATATATATATGTATATGTATGTGTATATATATATATATATATATATATATATATATATATATATATATATATATATAAATACATATACTCCAGGCTCCAGATGGACTTCTGTTGCACTTTATCAAAATCATTTTAATATTGTAATTTATCATAAATTTGTCATTTAAATGATTCAATATGATTCTTTTTTTTCTTGAGAGGTAAATTTAAAAATGTATAAACTCTCATTATGTCTTAAAAAGAAAACAAGCACTCTGGGAGGTTGTGTGTTGAGGTTGTGTGTTGATGTTGTGTGTTGAGGTTGTGTGTTGGTGTTGTGTGTTGGTGCTGTGTGTTGAGGTTGTGTGTTGAGGTTGTGTGTTGGTGTTGTGTGTTGGTGTTGTGTGTTGAGGTTGTGTGTTGATGTTGTGTGTTGAGGTTGTGTGTTGGTGTTGTGTGTTGTTGTGTGTTGGTGTTGTGTGTTGAGGTTGTGTGTTGGTGTTGTGTGTTGGTGTTGTGTGTTGGTGTTGTGTGTTGGTGTTGTGTGTTGGTGTTGTGTGTTGATGTTGTGTGTTGATGTTGTGTGTTGATGTTGTGTGTTGGTGTTGTGTGTTGGTGTTGTGTGTTGATGTTGTGTATTGGTGTTGTGTGTTGGTGTTGTGTGTTGATGTTGTGTGTTGGTGTTGTGTGTTGATGTTGTGTGTTGATGTTGTGTGTTGGTGTTGTGTGTTGATGTTGTGTGTTGATGTTGTGTGTTGGTGTTGTGTGTTGATGTTGTGTGTTGGTGTTGTGTGTTGGTGTGTGTTGATGTTGTGTGTTGGTGTTGTGTGTTGTTGTGTGTTGGTGTTGTGTGTTGAGGTTGTGTGTTGGTGTTGTGTGTTGGTGTTGTGTGTTGGTGTTGTGTGTTGGTGTTGTGTGTTGGTGTTGTGTGTTGATGTTGTGTGTTGATGTTGTGTGTTGATGTTGTGTGTTGGTGTTGTGTGTTGGTGTTGTGTGTTGATGTTGTGTATTGGTGTTGTGTGTTGGTGTTGTGTGTTGATGTTGTGTGTTGGTGTTGTGTGTTGATGTTGTGTGTTGATGTTGTGTGTTGGTGTTGTGTGTTGATGTTGTGTGTTGATGTTGTGTGTTGGTGTTGTGTGTTGGTGTGTGTTGATGTTGTGTGTTGGTGTTGTGTGTTGATGGCGGACCGTAAGCGTGAACTCTGCTGTCGTAAACAGAGAAATATGATCATGAGAAATGAATCCATCTTGATATCTGAGAGCTCCTTCATGACAGATATGAAGACATGGAGACGCACGTCTGTATTTTATGTCTTTTATGTGTTTTATGTATTTTATGTCTTTTATGTGTTTTATGTATTTTATGTATCAGCATCTGCCGTCTGTTCACATCTCAACCGGCATGTTTCTGCAGAATGATGTTCTGATGAGATCAAATCAAAACTTAGACCCGGCGGTGACGTCTGCTCTCTATTAGTCTGCTGTCATCTCTCTCTCTCTCTCTCTCTCTCTCTCTCTCTCTCTCTCTCTCTCTTCTTTCTCCCAGAGCGACAGGGGAACCCTGAAGCCGCATCGTCATGGAAGAACAGGGTCTTTATGGATGAATCTATATGAATCATTATGAATATATGTATCTTTATGAATCCATATGAATCTTCATGACTACATGAATCCATATGAATCTTTATGACTCTATATGACTACATGAATCCATATGAATCTTTATGACTTGTATACTGATATGTGTGTAATCGGTGTTCGGTTCCCTTCAATGTGTTTTTCTTCTTTCTGTGTGTTTATATAAAGAGTTTGTTGAGGCCTGAAGAGGTTTTAATATTTCTTAAACATTAATAAATAAGAATGCACAAAGAATTGGAAATGGGGAAATTTGTAATTGCAAAAACATGATGGAAAATATATATATATATATATATATATATATATATATATATAATATATGTATTATATATATATATAATATATATATATTATATATATATCTCCTTATATATAATATATACGTATATATTATATATATATAATATATACGTATATATTATATATATACGTATATATATATATATATATATATATATATATATATATATATATATATATATATATATATATATATATATAATAGTAACGCTGCTGGTTTGAATGTTGATGATCGTGGATCTGTTTGTGTGGACAATAAGACACGAGTGAGATTTATGCTTCATGTTCTCTGTTAGTTTAGGTTTTATAGGACAGGTAGATGATTTATATTAAAATATTATGACTTTATTCTCCTAATATTAAACTTTCTTTTCTCAAACGTTCACATTTAAAGAGGATAAAGAAACCAAAGAGGAGGGAAGAGAGAAAAAAATACTGAAAAATGGATCTAGAGGAGAATAAATATTTAAAATCAATACAGCATTCTTGAGAGCTTTACTGCATTTCGTTCTATTATATTTTCATATTTTGATGCATCACACTGCATCTGAACTCAGTGTCTTCTTTGACAAAAAAAACGTTTCTATCAGAAATTGATGCAGAAAAAGTGCAGGAAACGAAGTGTCTGGCGCTCAAAATGTCTCATTTGATATATTATATCATTATTATACTGTCACCAATATCTCCATCTGCTCTTACTGCAGTGCACAGGTCTGCCTTCAGGGGGCAGCATCGTACCAGAGTGTGACTCCGGACAGACCTCCTCTTTCATTTTTTATTTTTGATTCCCTTTTATTATATTTTAGTCTTCACTACATTGAAGCTGCAAAGAGTCTCGTTCACGTTGAACACGTGAGAGTTTATAAATAATGAATTGTTGAATTAAGTCTGTCCTGAACTCTGAGGGAGGAGGAGGAGGAGGAGGAGGAGGAGGAGGAGGAGGAGGAGAAGAAGAAGAAGAAGAAGAAGAAGAAGAAGAAGAAGAAGAAGAAGAAGAAGAAGAAGAAGAAGAAGAAGAAGAAGAAGAAGAAGAAGAAGAAGAAACCCACAGTCCTGACAACCCGGTGATGACTCGCTATCACTTGGCCCTCTGTGTAATTCTCTCTCTCTCTCTCTCTCTCTCTCTCGCCTGAGGAGTTCACTTGTTCTTTTCTATTTTTTATTTTTTACACCTCATTTTTCTTGTCAAGACGCCAAAGATTTTCTGTCAAATTGCTTTTAAAGCTTCTTCTTGAGCTGCAGCTTCTTCCTCTCCTCCGGAGCGACATCATCAAAACACTTCATCGTATTGTTCAGAGTAAAGTCCTGGTTGGAATAACTCCTGAATATGAAATGAGTTTTGAAATAGCGATATGGAAATGAGTCAAGTGAATAACATTACACAATGTCAAAGTTGTGCCGCCGCCGCATCGCAGGAACAATCACTGCTGTGAAGCACGACGCGCCTTTTGTCTATTTTAGAAGAGGAGGGATGTAAATGAGCCTCTGGAGATGTTTCTTGATGAGCGAATTATAAATTAATAAATCTAACGTGGGGGAAATTATGTGTAAAATTGTTGAAAATTATAGTAAACAGCCCCCCACCCCCCGATAAACAGAAGCAGAAGCCGGTGTGTCATCTATGGACATATTAATATTTACTGTACTTTCACAAACAGTGGCAGTGACACTAGTCATCTGTGTGGTGAGCCGTGAGCCGGATTACAGGATATGAACCAACAGTCACCGGCTCACAGCGATGTTCCGTAAAAACACTCTCAAAGTCAAAGGGATTCCTAGTGAGCCTCCTATTATACTATCAATATTAAATATCACAATTCTGGTCAATATTTGATGAGGTCTTTTTTCTTCTTCTTTCTAACAATGCAGCTTTCAGGGCTTGAGAATCAATATTTAAAAAATGTTAATCTTTCATAGCTTTGAAAGCGCATAAGTGCATTATTATTATTATTATTATTATTAATACAAGAGCGGTGTGAAAAGTGACAGATTCCATATGAACACAGTGGAGGTGAAAGCTATACGCTGTGCACTGACTCGTCACTCGGGGGTCCAGCTTTGTCGTCGCGGCCTAGAAATCCCAACGCTGCTGTTTGTTGTCGTCGTCCTTTGGTTCGTGAGTCTCTCGGAGGGGCGGAGCCTCCCGTTGCCCCGCCCCTTGCCCCTCCCTCTCCTGCTCCCTCTCCCGGATGATCTCCACCAGCCTCTGGAACTTCTGGTTCAGCTCCTCCATCCCGCCCGCCGCCCGCCCGTCGTCCTTCTCCCCGTCGCTCTCCAGCGAGCTCAGCGACTCGGCCCTCGAGTCGCGGCCCTCGAACTCGTAAGTCTGCAGCGAGTCGTAGGGCGGCTGCGAGAGGTCAAAGGTCACCCGGTCCAGACGGATGTTCAGCAGGTCTTCCATGCGGAGCGGCTGCACGTTGGCGGGCGGCTCCGGCCTCGCGGGAGGCTCCGCCCGGCCGAACAGCCCCCCCGGTAAGGGCAGAGGGGTCAAGTCCTGTCTCTGGAGGCCGCACATGCTCAGTAGCTGCGCTCCCGCCGGGTACGACCCCCCGCCGCTCGCCCCGCTCACGCACGCCCCGCCGCCGCTGGGATTCAACGACCCCACGATGCTGTACGAGTCCGCCTTCAGGAAAGCTGCAGGGTTCACGGACAGCTCACCGCCGCTCGAGTAATTCCTCTCAGAAACTGAGCGGATGGAGGAATCGGTGTCGAGGTCGTCCAGCGTGCAGCTGGCGGCGCCGGTGCTGGTCTGAGTCTCAGACGACCCCGGACGGACCTCCTGCTGGTTCGACGAGGAGCTGCTGTGACTCCGGCAGGAAGACTCGGTCGGGTCGCAGCCGGTCGGGTCGGTGGCCGGCGTCGAGTCTGTCGCTTCTGTTGGGTTCATCTGAAAGAGAGGAGGAGGAGGAGGAGGAGGAGGAAGAGGAAGAGGAGGACGAGGAGGAGGAGGAGGAGGAAGAGGAAG
>NC_136595.1:27926703-27946703 GCF_910589615.1 Taurulus bubalis | reverse complement strand
AGAAACAGACCGGAAGGGTTTGTCTCTTCCTGCGACGAAGTTTCTTCTTGTTGCGATAGTGGCCGAGCTTTACCCAGCATGCAGTTAGGCAGTGTACTTTTATAAATGTACAATTATTAGTGTTACAAATTGTTTATGTGTCACAAACTGTTGTGTCGGGGTGTTAAAGAGCGTTACTGTGGGTTGTTAATTGTTGTTATAAAGTTATAACCATGATGCGTAAGTAGCTCTGACCGCTGCGCCCTCAGCGGCGAAAAATACATTTTGCTGCCTGCCGAAGAGCGACAACAGTTGTATGACGGCATATGAAAAATTCATACCACATGGAAACGTGTTACCGCACAGCCCTGCACTGAGGACAAACACATGACCGCTGAGGGGAGAGAGAGACATGACCACCATCACGAGGCTCCTCCTACCGAGCAGACTGGTGACGCAGGCCAGCATGGCCAGCAAGGTGACCAGGCTGAAGACGAGGGAGGGCGAGGCGGAGGCCATGGGGAGGCAGACCGCCTGCCTCTCCCACTGCCGGTCCCCCTGCCGCCCCCGGGCCTCGGTCCGCCGGCCCCGGTCCTCGGTCCGCATGCCCCCGCTCAGGCACGGGCAGACGGTCACGGTGACCGTGGCCGTGTTGGTCAGGCCCGAGGCGCCGTCACGCAGCACGACCGGCACGTAGAGGGCGAGCGAGGGCGAGGAGAAGCCGGACAGGGGCTCCAAGGCCGACCGGAGCACCAGGCTGGCCGTCACACCTGATGACGAGAGGGGCAGAGATCAAACACGCGGCCGCTGCACAGCGAGCCGGCATACGGGGTGTTTGTGTGCAGGATATAAGAGAGAGAGACAATCGGCGCCACCTCCGGTGTCCCTGATGGTGAGGTTGAGGGCGGCGCTGGACTCTGGAGGGATGCTGAAGTGGATCGGGGTGTCCTGCCCCCCCTGGTCCCGGTCGATGGCTCGCAGGACCTGGACCACCTGAGAGGCACAGACCAAGAAGACGTGTTGATGGTGAACATCGGACAGAAGAGAAGGAAACATGGACATTATTCTGCATGATTTTTCTCTACGTTTCAATCTATAATCGCTATGATTTTAATGCAATCAGCCTTCTTGCAATGTGTGTGTGTGTGTGTGTGTGTGTGTGTGTGTGTGTGTGTGTGTGTGTGTGATTGTGACGTAACTGTCGGTACATTTGACCTTCAAAAAAAGAAAAAGAAAACAATCACATAAATGAGACTGATCAGCTAACAACCGATCGATCGGTGCTCCTCTACTTCAGCTGTTAAGGATAAGGATGAGGATTAAAATGATGAGGATGAGGATCAGGATGGGGATGAAGATGAGGATTATGAGGATGATGATGATGATGGGGATGAAGATGAGGATTATGAGGATGATGATGATGATGGGGATGAAGATGAGGATTATGAGGATGATGATGGGGATGAAGATGAGGATTATGAGGATGATGATGATGAGAATGGGGATGAAGATGAGGATTATGAGGATTATGAGGATGATGAGGATGATGATGAGGATGTGGATGTTGATGAGGATGGGGATGAAGATGAGGATGATGATGAGGATGAGGTTGGGGATGGGGATGAAGATGAGGATATGGATGAGGATGAGGATGTGGATGTGGATGGGGATGAAGATGATGATGATGGGGATGAAGATGAGGATGAGGATGATGAAAAGGATTAAAAGGATGATGATGATGATGAGGATCAGGATGGGGATGAGGATGAGGATTATTATGATGGTGATGATGATGATGATGATGAGGAGGAGGAGGAGGAGGATGTGGATGAGGATGGGGATGAAGATGAGGATTATGAGGATGATGATGATGATGAGGATGTGGATGGGGATGAAGATGAGGATGAGGATGTTGCTGCATCATTTTCTAACAACAGACTGAATCAAAATGAAGTCCAGTAACAACAGGAGTGGCCTCGGGGGGCCGGACCTGGCCGGCGGTGCTGGAGTCGCACACGGACGTCGAGTACTGCCGGTCCAACTCCGGCGCATTGTCGTTCTGGTCCAGCGTCTCTATGGCAACCACAACCCTCGACACAAGATTTGGATTGTCTGCAAGAGAGAGAAACAGACGCTGTAATGAGCTTCTTGTCGCTCGTGCTTCGGGTGAAGTACGGCGCTCCCAGACGCCCGAGGGCGCCGCCGTCACCTCGCTGCGTGGCGATGACGGTGATGTTGTGCCACTGCTCCTGCTCGCGGTCCAGCTCCATCACCGTGCTGAGGAGGCCCGTGTCGGAGGCGATGCGGAACAGGGCCTCGGGGTCCGACTGGGGGTCCACGGAGAACCTGAGACGCAGAGAACCCGGCGAGAATAAGTATGGGGCGAGCAAAGAGAGCGAGCGGCACTGTGAGGCTGTTCACACCAACGGAGTTGTGAATTATTCACGGGAGTAAATTACATGCAAAGGCAATGCACAGCCGCTTCACATATTACATACATAATTTACATTTTTGCACTTTCCTTTTATTTGTTATTGTTTGTTTATTTACACCTCGCACACTTAATATACACATACATACTTGCACTGTTTAATTTGTTAATTTAGTTCCTAAATTAATACTCTTTTCCTTTTTTCTTTCATCCCAGCTATTTTTATTTAATTTTTATTAGTATTATTATTGTATATATCTTTCATCCCTGCTGATTTTATATCTTATTTTTTGTCTGTAAATTGCTGCTACTCGACACCAAATTTCCCCTTAGGGATTAATAAAGTATATATTCATTCATTCATTCGTTCAAAAGCGAATTTTCCGCCGGGCGGCGCAAATGAGGCGAAAAAGCGTTGCGAAGAATTTGCTTTTCCGCAACGCTTTTTCGGCCTGCCGCTGAGTTTCGACGTGTGTGGGACTTCCACAACAAGCATAAAGCATAACTAGTGGTTATTTCAATGGCGGATGGCGTAAATGGTAAAAGCCGCTTTCCGCCCCGAAAAGGCGAATGACGCGAATTGACCACATAAAGCCGAGAGAGAAAACTCTGGTGTGAGCGCAGCATGAGGGGCGCGACGGTCGGCCGCACCGACCTGATGTTGCTGCTCTGGCCCGTGTCCGGGTCCACGGCGTCCACGCGGCCCACGGAGCAGACGGGGGCGCAGTTCTCGGACACGTCCAGGTGGTAGCGGCCCCGGGAGAAGCGCGGCGGCTCGTCGGCGTTGAGGACCATGACCCGGACCGTGGTCTGGTCCTTGAAGGGACCCTTCCTCAGGTAGCGCGCGTCCACCACCGGGTTGGAGACCTCCACGGAGAACGTGTACGAGCTGCGGCTCTCGTAGTCCAGCAGCTGTTGGGAGGGATTTAAACCGTTCATGCTCGACTCACATGCATATGTGTGAAGCCCTTTTCCGCAGTAAAAGAAGAAGAAAAAAATAAGATGCAAATTTAGCTGTGATAATGATAAAAAATGAGATAGAAATTTTAAATTATGAGATAGAAAGTTGAAATTATGAAATACAAAGTCATAATTATGAGATAGAAGGTCAAGATTATGGGATAGAAAGTCAAAATGATTAGATAGAAAGTCGAAATTATGAGATAGAAAGTCAAAATTATGAGATAGAAAGTCAAAATTATGAGATAGAAAGTCGAAATTTTGAGCTGGAAAGTCAATTTTTAGATATAAAGTCGAAATTGTGAAATACAAAGTCAGATAGTATGAGATAGAAAGTCATAACTATGAGATAGAAAGTCAAAATAATGATATAGAAAGTCATAATACTCATAATGATGATTTACCATGGGGATATTTTTATTATCAAAGATATATTTTCATCTTTTTTTTTTCTGTTACTGACGGAAATAGGCTTTGATCTGCAGCACATGGATTCTCTTTCATTCGTCATTTCCCGCTCTTTTCTCTCTCACACAATGTTACGTTTCCTTTCACCATCGGCCTCCTCCCCTCCTCCATCCTCCCCTCCTCCCCTCTTCCCCTCCTCCCCTCCTCCCCTCCTCCATCCTCCCCTCCTCCCCTCCTCAATCCTCCCCTCTTACCTCCTCCCCTCCTAAAAAAAAAGTGTAAAACCGCTCACTAATGTCTGGGTTTTAGGACTCATTCCTGCAGCACTTGATGCCTTGAACCAAAGTATTGGATACGTTTTGACCTGATGGTGGCGCTAGATGAAAAGTCAGCGAGGGTTCATCCTGAGGGGGACATGAATGCGTGCACCATATTTACCCGGTACGCCATCAAACAGCTGTCAGGACATTCCACTCAGAACCATCATGGTGGCGTCAGAGGGAGAAGTCAGAGAGGATCACAGAAGTCATTATGATTCATCCTCTGGGCACCATGAACGTCTGTGCAATGTCTGTAAAAGCTTCTCAATTCACCAGAGGGGTGTTTACTGACCTACTTTATGTCAGAGAACAAAACGTTCAAATTCTCTTCAGCTTAAAGAAGAAATAAGAAAGGTCTAAAAAAAAGTTCTTTCAGTCGCTTCAAAAACTCCAAAATCTTTTTGCTCATGGAAACAGTTCCGCCCTTTGTCCACAGGGGTCGCCAAAAACATCACACAATGAAAGCTACCGGTCGTAGCTATCTATCTATCTATAGATAGATAGATAGATAGATAGATAGATAGATAGATAGATAGATAGATAGATAGATAGATAGATAGATACTTTATTAATCTCGCAAGGGGACATTTTTGTGCTACAGCTGAAGATACAGGTAAACAATAAAAAAAAAAATATAAAACCAATGAAAAATGCACAATATATACAAAAATAATAAAAATATGAAATATAAATGAACTAACAAAACAAACAGATCAAAGCATGAACCCCCCACACGTATATCTTTATGCTAACACGCTAACCCCACCTTGTTCAGCACGATGACGGCCTCTCGGTCTCTCCCCGTGATGTTGAACATGTCGGCCTCCTCCGCGTCCAGGATGGTGAACTCCAGCAGAGCGTTTTCTCCCAGATCCGGATCGGTGGCCGAGAGCCGGCCCACCTCCACACCTGGAGCCGCGAGCTCAGACACGGAGAACGACCACGCACCTGTAGGGACCGGACAACCGTCAGGAGAAAACCCACACAACGCACAATGCTATCACAGCTTTCACTCACTCAACACACAATGCTATTATAGCTTTCACTCACTCAACGCACAATGCTATCACAGCTTTCACTCACTCAACACACAATGCTATCACAGCTTTCACTCACACAACACACAATGCTATTATAGCTTTCACTCACACAACACACAATGCTATTATAGCTTTCACTCACTCAACACACAATGCTATTATAGCTTTCACTCACTCAACGCACAATGCTATCACAGCTTTCACTCACTCAACACACAATGCTATCACAGCTTTCACTCACACAACACACAATGCTATCACAGCTTTCACTCACTCAACGCACAATGCTATCACAGCTTTCACTCACACAACACACAATGCTATCATAGCTTTCACTCACACAACACACAATGCTATCACAGCTTTCACTCACTCAACACACAATGCTATCACAGCTTTCACTCACTCACTCACATCCAGGTGATAATTCCACCTGCACACATATCGACTGCACAAAGAGATCCTTGCTAACCAGTCATGTATACAGTAACAAAGTAGAAATACTTTGTTACTGTACTTAAGTTGTTTTTTGGGATATCTGTACTTTACGATTGACATTTCTGTTGACTTTCACTTTTACTTTACTACATTTTGCAAAGAAAACTGATACTTTGACTCCGATACATTTCCCCTGAAACCTTCGTTACTCGCTACAAAATCAAACACAGACACAGAATTTCCAGTGATGCCCAGGATGCTAGCTAGCGAGCGACTACATGACTCTACGATTACAAATATTGGCATTCAAAAACTCCCCATTCAACCTCAGGAAACATTGAGGTAAATTAAGATTAGCTTAACGTTCGCTAGCTATCGGAAATCAAATGAGACAATTAGTATAGTAGACAGATCGCTAGCGAGTTAGTGAGCTGAGGACGTGTTGACAGTTGTGAGATCTTGTTGATTTGAGTCATCTTTGCTATAATAATTGCAGCACTAGTTGGCTAACATTACCTAACTTAGCGTTAGCTAGCCACCACACCATAGGAGCATTACGATTTGACTTTCGCTTTTACTGGAGTCATCTTCCAGTAAGGTCTCTTTACTTTTACTCACGTATGGTTTTTGGGTACTTTATACACCACAGTCGCTAACGCAACTCTAATGAGAGAGATGGAGGACTGAATCCAGAGGCTGTAACATGCATCCTCAGGTTCAGCTGGAGCTTAAAGCAGATCCACCAAAGTTATATTTAGTGTGGAATTCCCTCTTGGGGAACGTCTGGTGGGAATTCACATTTTAGATAAATCCCCTGGAAATGACAAACTCTGAATGCAGAAGTCATAATTGCCTCGGCTGAACTGTGAAATGCATCTTTGCCACTGAACATCTCTCTCTGGCCAGAAAGGAAAGAACATTTAGCAGAGCAGCCGTTAACCCTTTCATTAGAGAACATATAGAGCAGCCGCTAACCCTTTCATTAGAGAACATATAGAGCAGCCGCTAACCCTTTCATTAGAGAACAGGTAGAGCGTCCGTTAACCCTTTCATTAGAGAACATATAGAGCAACCGTTAACACTTTCTTTAGAGAACATATAGAGCAGCCGCTAACCCTTTCACTAGAGAACAGGTAGAGCGGCCGTTAACCCTTTCATTAGAGAACAGGTAGAGCGGCCGTTAACCCTTTCATTAGAGAACATATAGAGCAGCCGCTAACCCTTTCATTAGAGAACAGGTAGAGCGGCCGTTAACCCTTTCTTTAGAGAACATATAGAGCAGCCGTTAACCCTTTCATTAGAGAACAGGTAGAGCGGCCGTTAACCCTTTCTTTAGAGAACATATAGAGCAGCCGTTAACCCTTTCATTAGAGAACAGGTAGAGCGGCCGTTAACCCTTTCTTTAGAGAACATATAGAGCAGCCGTTAACCCTTTCATTAGAGAACAGGTAGAGCGTCCGTTAACTTTCATTAGAGAACAGGTAGAGCGGCCGTTAACCCTTTCATTGGAGAACATATAGAGCGTCCGTTAACCCTTTCATTAGAGAACATATAGAGCAACCGTTAACACTTTCTTTAGAGAACATATAGAGCAGCTGTTAACCCTTTCATTAGAGAACATATAGAGAGCTACTCATAATTTTAACCCATTTACAAATTCAAATACCTCATTTGTAAATTACTTTTAGCCACAATCTGGAGATGTTTGTCTTTATTTGAGCAAATATAGTGAATCGATGCTTCTGCAATCTTTGTTGATATATGTGCGTATGATTATTATTATTATTAAGGGGATTATATTTTACATCTTAATTTCTGCATTCAATTTGTTCTATTTCATCTTCATTTTTAAATTCCTATTTCATCAAGTGTATGTTTATTTTGCATGATATTTTACATGTTTTTGTAATAATTTCTTATTGCTAATCATCATATACAGTCACACCTCGAGTCACACTAAGGGAGCCGTTGGGCTAAGTTGTGTCATTATTGTCAAACAGAGAATAAAGACCCGGAGTAGAATGTGGGGAAGTCAGATATCAGCGGATAAGTAACAGCGCTGGCATTTGGAAATATGAAATTGCTCCTGTGTTGCGGAACAATTTATCAACGACAGAACAAAAAGAGGGGGGCTTTAAACGAGAAGATGAACGGCGGCGAGCGGAGGCTGTCAGGAAGAAGAGGAAGTGGAGGTGCTGTGAAGAGAGGAGACGTCTCACAGCGTTAGACGCTTTCTGCAGTGATTTTACTGCCTATTGAAGCGGAAAGCACTGAACTTTCAGATGAAATATTAATAGCACGGAACGGGGAAAAGCTTGGATAAGAAAAAGGCCGACATGATCTTTCACTCTTCTACGTCAAGACGCAAGTCCATTTCTGAACCTCGGGGAGTGTCGCCATGAATGTTAATGGGAGAGGCCCAGTTGTTCCAGCGGCTGCTGAAAACAACACAATGATTAGGAGCTCGGGGTAAAAGAGGGAACGCCGGACGGACGAGCAGCTCGGTTAATCCAGAGCCCCGCCGGGACCACGAGGACCCGGAGGAGGCGGGGAATATCTGACTGCTGTCACAGATGTAGTTTCAAGACGTTTCATCATTTAGATCGTCGCTCACGCACACACACACACACACACACACACACACACACACACACACACACACACACACACACACACACACACACACACACACACACACACAACTGTCCGATTGTGTGTTGAACAGGTTTTATATCATGTGTGTGTCTAGTGAGTGTGTAGTTGTGTCTGTGTGTCTGTGTGTTTGCTAAATGTGACACTGTTGCTTTAAGGGCTCTTAAAGGGCCAGCGTACTCCTCCTGAAGTGCGGCGGGTTGTCGTTGACGTCGCTCAGCCTCACGGTGACGGTGGTCGTCCCCGACATGCCGCCCAGATGCCCCCCCATGTCCTTGGCCTGCAGCACCACCAGATACTGGTCCCGCGTCTCCCGGTCCATGTCGGGCACCGCCGTCCTCAGGACGCCTGGTGGACAAGCACAGCCGCAATAACATTTATTTATATATATATATTATTATTTTTGCACAGCGACATCCCGATGTCTCTGCAAATCACCGTCAAAGCGAGTCATGCGTGTTCAGAATTAGGACAGCATGGATCATGCAAATGTTGAACACATGGTGGTTGACTGTGACATCAGACCTGTCTGAGGGTCCACAGAGAAGTGGTCCTGGCCCTGAGTGATGGCGTAAACCAGCCGGGCGCTGTTTCCATACGTGGGGTCATCGGCGTCTCTGGCTGTGACTGTGATTATGGACGTCCCTGAGAGAGAGAGAGAGAGAGAGAGAGAGAGAGAGAGAGAGAGAGAGAGAGAGAGAGAGAAGGTATAGGTCGGCGCGCTGGGTGGCAGGTTCATAAGCTTGGAGTGATACTCTGCAGAAATGCATCTTATCTGCAGGATTAACAGGATAAGCCACTTCTCTGCAGAACGGAGCGCTCATCTTGCAGATAAAACACGATTAAATATCCTGCTTTTCATGTTCAACATTTAGTTCTTATACTCCGTTTAGAAATACATTATTAATACGAGTCAAATATCCTGCGGGAGGAGAGACAGAACGGCAGCGATTAACAGAAGATTAATCTGCACCCGAGGAGAGAATCAATCGTTTTAAAAAGCAAAGATGTGAAGCTGGTGTTTGTCCTTCAGGGCCGTTTGACGGCAAATAAAGTCCATTTGAATCCTTGGAAGTTGTGATGTTCATTTTTACAAACTTTTATAGATTATTTAATAAAGAATACATCATTTGTGTGTCTGTCCACCAGAGTGACTCCACAACTACTGAATGAATTGCGATGACATGTTATGCATTCATGCTGCCCAGAGGATGAACCCTAGGACTTCGGTGACGTCATCAGATCAGAATGGATCCACTACTTTGGTGCTGATCGAGTTCTGCAGGAATGAGTCATGAAACCAGGAAATGAGTCAGCAGTTTTACACTTCCTGTTCCCTGCAAGTCAGTGTGTTTCATTCATGTGTTTTATGGTTAGACGTCTGGAATAAAGTTTGAGTTTAACACGAGCTGAGGAGACGTTGACGTTTAGTTTTCTGATATGTAAAACAGGTCAGTGAATGCCCCTCTGGGCTCCACCAGGTCACATGAAGTCATGTGACCTGGTGGAGCTCCTCTATAACATGAGGTCATGTGACCTGGTGGAGTTCCTCTATAACATGAGGTCATGTGACCTGGTGGAGTTCCTCTATAACATGAAGTCATGTGACCTGGTGGAGTTCCTCTATAACATGAGGTCATGTGACCTGGTGGAGTTCCTCTATAGACTAACATGAAGTCATGTGACCGAACAAGCTCAGCGGAGACCAGACCCAACACCCTCAAACGTGTAGCGGCACGCACACTGCTTCCTGCAATCAATCCCACAATGCAATGCTCTGCTCGCCACAGATTTGAGCGCCCCCCGCCTCTCGTACCTATGTTGGCCATCTCCGGCACCACGGCGACGTAGGGCTCGTCCAGGAAGACGGGCGGGTTGTCGTTGATGTCCTGCACCCTGATGACGAACTCCGACGAGGGCTCCAGGGCGCGGCCCGTCTGCCGGTCCGAGGCCGTGGCCACCAGGCGGTACTGGTCCTTCTCCTCGCGGTCCAGGGACTTGGTGACGTGGATGTTTCCCGTGTTGCCGTCGATCACGAACACGGAGCCCACGCCCTCCCCCTCCAGCGTGTACCTGGTGCGGCCGTCTCCTCCGTCCATGTCCGTGTGCAGCTGGGACAACACACACACAAACACACACACAAACACACACACAAACACACACAACCCTCTCGGTGAATCACAGCGACACCTTTCGGGGCGACGGCGCCCTCAAGACGCAGCTATCAGCCCGTCGACACTGGAGTGGAAGCGGGTCATTGGTGTGGTCGTGCTCAGCGAGGCCGACATGAGCGGCACCAGGTGCTGCAGGAGGCGGACGGGGACCGGGGGACGAGCAGTGATGAGCTCACTGGACCAGACGGGCCACCGGGGGGCCTGAGGAGGGCAACGCGAATAAAGACCCACATGGACGTGGAGCTGCTCTCTCGCTGCTACATTCAGTATCGTGGAACATGGATTTCGAACGATATTCAACGTGAACGTGATTCAGTCATGTAGGATTTGCATGAAGTTCAAAAACGTCACATTCAATAGATCCATTCATGTTGAGATGAACTGAGAGAATCGAGGATCAAGGCGAAGGCGAAGGTCTTTACCAAGAAGACTGTGGAGAAGACGCACGTTGGCTAACGGTGAGCAGGAACCATTATCATCTCAATGTCCATCTAAATGCAAAACAAGATATGTGCATACATGTCTGCAGCTGTTAGACGGCTAACTATCTAGCGCCTGTAGCTCAAAGTGTCCTTGAGCAAAGGGAAGCCCACTTCTCCTTAACCTCTCAGCCCCGCGGCGTCCATTATCGGACAAGAAACGAGACGAATAAGTCAAGTGACGTCATCTAAAGGATCTCCGGAACCACAACGATGATTAACTTCATTTAAATTGCTGAAATACAGTAAAGCCTTGTGGGAAGAGTTCTATCGGCTCAGAAAAAAGGTAATTCACGGTTAAGTTTATGTGATTATATAAACCCTGCAACATCGCGGTCACTTCCGAGTGGCAGCCGTGACGTTTAAGTTCACTTTACAAAGTCGGATTTCAATAAAAGACACGTCTCCGTAGCTCTACGAGCTTGTAGGAGTCTAATAAAGCATTAATAATAATTGTGTGTAGAATATTAGTACCTGAAAAATCCCAATGCAGCCGGACTGTTTTCCCCTAGTCCTTTCAACGTTTTCGACTGCGCCGGCCTCCGCGGTCGTGAGGTTTCTTAGAACGCGTCACGCGTCTTAAGCGGACGCTTCTGCACAGTTGGATACCCAGCATGCACCAAACCCACCATGTTTATGCATGAAGGTTATAACTTTTACATTTTTGAACTGAACAACACAGTTTTTTGACTGAAACTCCTTCGTAACGCCCCAATGCTTTGATTTATTGTGATCAACTCAATTTATTTAATTGAATTAGGTAAGTAAATTAGGTTTGACTAACCCTAACAAATGAAGTTGATCCGACTCAAGTCAATTATATTGGACCAACATAATTGCATATTGCTTAAAGAAAGCAGTTTGATGTGTGGGAATCCTTTCAGTGAGGATGTCCTACATGTCCTCCTCCCGTCTCGTGAATCCATCTGCCTGACTTCCTTGTACCCTTTAAGCTTCCTCTTTCTCCTCGTGTCCCGTTTTCCTTTTTTCAACTTCTCTTTACACAGAAGCCCATCTGCTCACATTCCTCCTCTCTCTCTCTCTCTGACTGCTATTTGCTCTGCGCTGCAGAATGCTGGCTCTGTATTTAATGGCACAGAGGATATTAGTGTGAGCTAGAAAGGTAAAAGGCCAAACACACAGGAATAGAAGCTGGGAGATTACTCAGCCTCCATCACACCCGGCTTTCTGACCAGGAGCCTTCACTTCGGCCCTTAAGGCGCTCCTGCACATGTTCCTTTAATCCACGAGGCTTATTCACATCCTCAGATCCACCAGCATAAAGCCTCCCTCAGGGAATAATAACTCAGCTGCAACAAATCTACCAATTCACTTATCAATTTCAAACATATATATTCTTTTTTTTTTTGCGAGGCATGAAATAAAAATGTTGAAATTAAATTACAAAAATGTAAATAATATATATCTATATATATATCATCTTTATTCATATAGCACATAGTCTGCTATGTAGCTACACTTATAGACAACCTTCCTCTTTAAGGATAAAATGAAAATAAAGTGGAGGAAGAAAGCAGCATTTTGCATTTACATAATTCAAAGATTTCCCCAGATGGATAAAAAAAAACTGAAAAACATTCCACATTTAAAATGACAAAAAAAAGAGAAGAAAATAGATTTAAATACAATAAGATCATTTTAAAGACATGATGATGCTTCAACAGAAGACTCAAAAAGCTCAGATTCTCTTTTTTTTTCAAGCGGTTTTGAGGATCTGAGGCTGCAGGGAGGACATGGGATTTATATTTTCATAGTATCTACATATTCCAGCATAATGCATGTTAACACACACACACACACACACACACACACACACACACACACACACACACACACACACACACACACACACACTCTGCAGGAGGACATATATAAGATGTGTACAGTCTGAATGTCTAGGATAACGTTGGGGATTAGAGTCGTGATCACACACCCAGCTAACTCAACGTTGAAACATTTTATTCTTCCCCTCCACCAACATCCCTCTTTTCTTTCTCCCGCAGAGCAGCTTCCATTCTGATCCCCCACTTCAGCAACAAGAGAGACGCCTCTGTTGGCCGCCTCTCTCTCTCCATCCTCTCGCTCTCTCTCTCTCTCCATCCTCTCTCTCTCCCTCTCTCTCTTACATCCAGCGCTCCTCTAATTGCCGGCTCTGTCCTGCTGTGCTTCTGTCAGCATGGAGAAACACTCTCACGGCGGGGAGGACATGCATCGCCCCGCTGACAAAACAAAGCTGGAGAAAAGAGAAGGAGGGAATCGCCTCCTCCGATGCCTTTGACAATTTCCTTCCTCGTCTCCACGTCCCTCATCAAAGCCCCTCGGGGGTCCGAGGCACCTGTGATGGCTCCTGTAGCCGTGCCCCCTCTCGTCCTCCTCTGGGGGCGAGCCACCATGCTTTATGACGTATGACATCAGGGCCGTGTGCAGAGGAGCGCCTCGTGAGACGGCTGATTGCTTTAACCCCACCGCTGTATCAATAACACCCGGAGAGGGAGATTAAACATTTACGAGGTGCAGACTGCACTGGTACGGATCCAATCTAGACTGTCACCATAAAGAGCTGCCGGCTACAAAGTGGCTGGCAGCGCTCCCTGTTAGCGTTCCAGCCGTTAGCTTCCTGCGGCGGCTGCCAGCGGCTGCATTAGTGCTGAGCGGCCGACCGTGAAACTACGAGGGAACCTCCAGGGACTCACGAGGAGCGGCTCAGGTGTCCGGGATTAAACCATCGGACACTTTTAGGGCTCAGATGTTTGCCGGTGTGGCGACACCACGAATCTTTATTTCATGAAGATATGCGTTGATGCGAGCTTTACACATTGGATTATAAAGATCCAACCTGAATTAGGAGACCATGGAGTTCTACAGGAACACCAGACTCTATTGTCCTCGATCTCTAACGAATCCGCAACTCCTTGCCTTTAAAAGAAGAAATATATACAGGTATATTATCATTTTTTTCAGCATAAATATGATCAAGAGTCTGAGCAAGATTCCCCAAAAATGACTCCTTGAGACAAAAGGTTAAAAAAGTATGATTCAGTGTCGTAGCTCTTTAAGCCCTAACCCTAACCCTAACCCTAATAACCCTAACCCCTAATCCTATTTATTGTTAGAGTTGAGTTTAGAGGTTGTACATCGGGATTATATAATATTGTAGCCCAGATTTTTATGTTTAATTTGATACCTAAAATGTTTGTTTTTTTTGGGGGGGAGGGATTTATACCATGATTTTTTCTTGATTTTCCTGATATAAAAGGGTACCCTGATTGGGGGACCCTAGGGCTTAACATGAACCCACAGACTAATACTGCACATCTTTAGAAAGATTGAGACCTAAAGCACCTATTCACAATCCAGCAAAGCATTGACATGTTAGGAAGCATATTCAGTCCAAAAGCCGTGTTTTTGGGGTTACAAAATGGAGCTGATCCTTGGTCCCACCATGACAAGGCAGATATAAAACGACCCCCTCCTTCTGTATGAGCCGTCTGACGCACTTTAGAAGAGTCTGAGGACCAATGACATCGTAGGATCTCGGACCGGCCAAGATATTACAAAAAACAACCTCTGGTCATGTTTCACAATGTGGAGACACTAATAAGGGTCAGAAGAGGATTTACATTATTATCATTTGACTCCCACAGGCGCGTACGGTCACAGGGATGTGACTTTGACTGAAATCCGCCATTGTAAGGGATACTAAGAGACATAAACTCATGTTTACAATGTTTACTGAGGGAATAAATCAAGAGAAGTAGAGTCATTTATATAGACTTCTATACAACCAGAGGAGTCACCCCCTGGTGGTTGGGAGAGAGAATGCAGCTTTAACATATGAAGCATAGACTTCTATACAACCAGAGGAGTCGCCCCCTGGTGGTCAGTAGAGAGAATGCAGCTTTAACACATAAAGCATAGACTTCTATACAACCAGAGGAGTCACCCCTGGTGGTCAGTAGAGAGAATGCAGCTTTAACACATGAAGCATAGACTTCTATACAACCAGAGGAGTCTCCCCCTGGTGGTCAGTAGAGAGAATGCAGCTTTAACACATGAAGCATAGACTTCTATACAACCAGAGGAGTCACCCCCTGGTGGTTGGGAGAGAGAATGCAGCTTTAACATATGAAGCATAGACTTCTATACAACCAGAGGAGTCGCCCCCTGGTGGTCAGTAGAGAGAATGCAGCTTTAACATATAAAGCATAGACTTCTATACAACCAGAGGAGTCGCCCCCTGGTGGTCAGTAGAGAGAATGCAGCTTTAACACATGAAGCATAGACTTCTATACAACCAGAGGAGTCACCCCTGGTGGTCAGTAGAGAGAATGCAGCTTTAACACATGAAGCATAGACTTCTATACTATTCTATATGAGACTTGTGTTTTGCATCGCCCGTCATGTGCAATAAAATTTTCACAAAGAAGATTAATAAAGGTAATTTTAAAAGACGGTAAGGTAATCATCATTTCACAGTGATACTTATATTTACATTACTGTGATTTAAAGAGGTCATTTTAGAAGACAGTGAAGGCGGCGAGGTGATTAAAATATCGGGCTAATTTACATTTAATCCTCTGAATAATGTGCAATCACAAATTGGAGGTACTTTTCATCAATGCTTTGCTCTGGCTTTGTTCTTGACTGGTTGGTTACAGAAGCTTTGAGCTTACTGGTGGTAGCTGTATTGCTATCAAGAGGAATGCTGTAATAAGTTTAAAGAGTGGTGCAAACGGCGGTTCTGTTAGTAGAGTAGAACACAGAGGCGTTTAATGGAACTCTCGGCGTTCCATCATATGGAGGAAACAAACCTTGGAAGCCAGGGAACTTTTTATATGTCCGATGTGCTCGGCGAGAATTTCTCATTTGAGTGCGAGGGCGCCTTCATCATTTATCTCTCATAACACACCGACGGAGCGAGCGAGGGAAGCCATGTAGAAAGCAAAGCGACTCGGTGAGCGAGCGAGAGTCCAAGGACACGCGGAGCATCACTTACGAGGGTAATGGTGCGCGGCTGCGTGAGTAAATTAAAAACATGTTTCAAGTTCGCTTGAAATAAATGATTCCGGCTTTTGCAAAATACATTTCATCTGCATGCTAAATGCATCGGCAGCTTACCCGTCCAATGAGCACGGGCTCGGGCCCGCGGTACTCCTCGATCACAAAGAACTGGTTCCAGAGCCAGCTCCTCCGGCGGCGGGTTCGAGGCCCCGACCCGCCGCCGGCCGCCTCCAGACGGAGCTCCTCGCCCGACCTGCGAGCCTTGATCACACCTTCGGCCCCTCCGGTCGTCGAATGGCTCCTTCTGCCGCGGTTCAAAACGAGCATACCGCCGTGTTGCGCTGTTAGCAGCTCGGCAGCTGAGTCCGGGTGTTTAAGCGTGACGGTTTGCTTCGCTAAACTCTCCTTAAAGTCAAACGCATTAGGTCTCCTGTCGTTTAGTCTCAACGCCGCATTAGGCAGGGCGCTTACACCCCCCTCTCCGCTCTGAAAGCGGCTTTTGTACTCTTCGAAACGCTCAGTAAAGCCGTCAACGGACTCCGGTCGAGGTGCAACTCCTTGTCTTTTGCTTGAAATCACTTCCAGACGTCGATCTTCTTCCGAGAGGCCGACGGCCGCTGAAGCGCCGTTTCTTTCCCCTCCGCGGAATAGAAGGAGAAGAAGCAGAACGCGTGCAGCCATCGCGAAGCTCAACCGTCTCCGAGAACCGGTGGCGGACGGCGGATCACATGCAGCTTCTCCCACGACGATCCATCCTGGTGCTCAGGGTCTTCTTCCCGGGGTGCGTCTCCGTCTCGACCAACACTTTCCCGCCACACCGCACATGCTTGCGGCTGATCACCTGGGAGAGACACACAATTGAGACACACAATTAAGACACACAATTAGAGGGATCACCTGGGAGAGACACACAATTAGAGGGATCCTAAAGGGATACAAGCCTTTTTAAAAAGATGCAGAAGGGAAAAAGACAAGTCGACATTATTATCCAGTATTCAAAAAACGCTTATCCTATTCAGGGTCGGGGGCGCTGGAGCCGATCCCAGCTGACATTGGGTGAAGGCCGGGTTCACCTGGACAGGTGACCACTTCATCTCAGGGTCTCGGGGTCTCGTAAAGAGACAGACAACCATTCACACATACGGGACATTTAGAGTCCAATTAACCTGAGATGCATGTCTTTGGACTGTGGGAGGAACCGGAGAACCCGGAGAGAACCCACGCTAACACGGAGAGAACGTGCAAACCCCACAGAGACGGCCCGTCCGGGATCGGGGGATCGAACCCCGGCCCCTCTGGCTGCGATCCACTACAGCACATCTTACCCGTTAAATATTCTAACCCTTGTGGATCAGGTCTCCTGTTTGTTGCTCTGCTGCTGTTAAAGAAATAAAAATAGCTCTGAACATTGCGGTCCGATGAGCAGCGACCTCATCGCTTTACACCAGGTGACGTTACTCATATTCTTCTCGCCGCTGCCCTCGCGTGTGATTGCTGTGATTATTGATCGCTCAGGCATTCTCAGAGAGTTCAGCTCGGTCTTAAAAATTGCTTTCAATTAAATTGGCGCCCCGGGCCTGTCGACGAGGAGGAGCTCAGGTGCTTTACGGACACCGGGTGATGGATGGCGTCTCTAAAGATGGCGTCCCCACCCTTATGAGATTAATTAGACTCATGAATAATTCAATCAATGACTGGTCCTCGTTTCCCCAAAGTTTAATGCTCTGTGTCCCGTTAGATTGCGTCCGTTGATCTTTTTAAACTCGATGTGTTGGCAGCTTAAAAACGGCGTAATCGTCATTTTTACGTCCTCATCCTGCCGCCAAGCCGTCACTGTTCCATGATTTCTCTCACATCTGCTGCTCGCCTTCATGCACGAAATGGAGGCGACCATTATCCCACAATGCAACACAGCATGAGTCACTCAGAGGCCGCTTCATCAGGTTCACCTGTGCAGTGTTATGCAATCCAATACAACCGTCGAACATCTACTTTGACTATATGAGAGATATTTTTGACTCATAGAGGTCATAGAGTTGGGAATCAAGAGTTCCACATTGGCCCTCTGCTAAGCCCCGCCTCTCCCACTGAGACTGGCCAATCGTAGCGTAGACATCGTCCAGCTGTGACCAGTACACTACCAGTCGATGGTTTCAGATGTTCTCCATGTTCAGGCTGGCTTCGTGGACTTGGAGCTCGTTGTGGTTGAACATTGCGTCATCGTGACACTCGTTCAGAAAGTAATGGCAACTGCCATAAAAAAAAATGCAATTCAATGTTTTTAGTAATAAAATCAGGCTATGAATGATGTATGGACAAATCTCTGTGTAAAAACCTTCAGAATAAAGATATAGGAATAAAAAGCTAAAGTAGTCGTGTAATAATGACACTTGTTACCCGGAGAGGTTACAAGGAGATAAACGTTTATAAAGCGCGACGCTTCTACCTAAGAATCTGCGCCGCTAAACGTAGAGTATGCAGAGTACGTTAGCTCACTGTTTACTAACGTTAGCTCATCGTTAACTAGAGTTAGCACACTGTTAACTAGCGTTAGCTCATCGTTAACTAGCGTTAGCACACTGTTAATTAGCATTAGCTCATCGTTAACTAGCGTTAGCACTTCTGTGTTACTGACGGTGATGAATGTATTTTAATGATAGTAAGAGTAAATATAGAGCAACAGGAAGAATGAAGGAGCAACACGCTCCTTCATTTGTTATGCTTTAGGGCGGGGCTACAACGTGATTGACAGGTCTCTACCAGAGACATATACGGCATCTCTTCCTGTTCACTGGTTGCAAAAAAACCCAAGATGGCGACGACCACATTGCCGATCACGAGCCTTGAAAACCACGAATCCACAAACCAATAAGTGATGTCACAACGACCACGCCCACTTCTATATACATTCTGTGGATATATAAAGAAACATAGCAGTAAACAATGTTCATATATTCTCGATGCATATATTTAAAAAACTATGTATTTTCTTACTTACATCTAATATTTGCACTAAGTCTGTCAGGTGTGCTCCTAAATGCATTGTGGGTATTGAAGATGGCGACCGAGAGGCCGGTGCTCCAAACGTTACACAGCAATAAAAACAGGAGCCTCTGGGTTCTCTCTCTGATTTCATTTAGAACCTAATAAAGTGACCACTGAGCGCGACGCTCTGCAAACAAGTCGAGATGAAAGTTTTGCACCGACGCGTTTCTCCGTCCAACAGATTCAAGATTTAACGTCCTAAAAAACACATTGAGAGAGATTTCCCTGCACGGCCCGACAGGCTATGCAACACTCCAGAAAAGAAGAACATGAATACAGAACGTGGATACAGAACATAGATGAAGAACATGGATAAAGAACATGGATGAAGAACATGGATACAGAACATGGATACAGAACATGGATACAGAACATGGATAAAGAACATGGATACAGAACATGGATACAGAACATGGATAAAGAACATGGATACAGAACGTGGATACAGAACATGGATACAGAACATGGATACAGAACATGGATAAAGAACATGGATACAGAACGTGAATGAAGAACATGGATAAAGAACATAGATGAAGAACATGGATAAAGAACATGGGTACAGAACATGGATACAGAACATGGATACAGAACATGGATACAGAACGTGGATGAAGAACATGGCTAAAGAACATGGATACAGAACATGGATACAGAACATGGATAAAGAACATAGATGAAGAACATGGATAAAGAACATGGGTACAGAACATGGATACAGAACATGGATACAGAACATGAATAACATGGATACAGAACATGGATACAGAACATGAAGAACATGGATACAGAACATGAATAAAGAACATGAAGAACATGGATACAGAACATGGATACAGAACATGGAGAACATGGATACAGAACATGGATACAGAACATGAAGAACATGGATACAGAACATGGATACAGAACATGGATACAGAACATGAAGAACATGGATACAGAACATGGATACAGAACATGAAGAACATGGATACAGAACATGGATACAGAACATGGATACAGAACATGAAGAACATGGATAAAGAACATGGATAAAGAACATGGATACA
>NC_136595.1:27836703-27921703 GCF_910589615.1 Taurulus bubalis | reverse complement strand
TGCACATCCATGAAATGTGTAGACAAAAGTCTAAATGTGTTTATAAATCTGTAAATAAATAAATAACTCTGTGAACATGGAGATAAAACTATGAATAAATCTGCAATTCTGAAGACCGATTTCCAGTTTGTCTTTTACATTTATAAATCTTTTATAAATCTCCAGAGGCGTTTATAGATGTTAAACACATTTAATCTCCACACACATGTTCAGATGGTTTTGGTCGTATGACGTCGTTATCATGTGACGTCGTTATCATGTGACGTCGTTATCATGTGACGTCGTTATCATGTGACCTCGCCATGTCTTCATAATCAGCTTCTGTTTGTAAAATCACGTTTATTATTACGACACGTGAATCGTTTCAACCTCCTTTAATATCTTCTGCTTATCGTTCCCTTGAAGCAATCCGTGTGTTTTTATTTATGCTAATCTGTTTAATAAGTGCAGTCATGCTCTGCATCATCATCATCATCATCATCATCATCATCATCATCATCATCATCATCTTCACAGTTGTTCCACTCAGAAGATCGACCAGAAAATTGCTTCTGAAGGATTTATGAAAGGATTTCATTTCAGCAACAGTGTTCTCTACACACGTCTCCAATGTATGACGGAAGCCCCGCCCACTCTGAATGACTGAAGCCCCGCCCACTCTGAATGACTGAAGCCCCGCCCACTCTGAACGACTGAAGCCCCGCCCACTCTGAACGACTCATGACAAGCTTTTCTTTCTGGGAAATTATTGATCGGTCTAATTCACGGTACATTTCTGTAATTCAGTCTCCTATTAAAAGTCTTGGCTTTTTACCAGATTTTATGATTCATTTATAATCTTTGTCTCAAACAAACAACACAATCTAAATGTCTATTTACTAATCCAGAATATTAAGGATGAACGTTCAAAATAACATCATTTCATACATTTCTATATTTGTCCTTTTTGAGCCCCGAGATCTAAACATTACGTCCAATTCATCTGTTTGGAAACCCGAGTACGAGATGTTGAGGTAATGTGTAGTCTGTTACTTCTATACTTCTATACTTCTATACCTCCTGGAATTTAGAATTTAGAATTTACTGTTTCTCGCCCACATGTTTTTGCTATTTATAATTTTGAAAAAAAAGAGAGAGAGAGAGAGAGAGAGAGAGAGAGAGAGAGAGAGAGAGAGAGAGAGAGAGAGAGATGCTTTGAGCTCAATTTCAAAAAACAAAAAAAGGGTCTTCATTCCTCGTCGTTTCTTGATCACTGGTGATCACTCTTAGGCTCTCTGCCTCTCAGCCTCTTAGTTTATCTGCCTCTTAGCCTCTTTGCCTCTTAGTGTATCTGCCTCTCTGCCTCTTAGTTTATCTGCCTCTCAGTCTCTCAGCCTCTCTGCCTCTTAGTTTATCTGCCTCTTAGCCTCTCTGCCTCTTAGCCTCTCTGCCTCTCTGCCTCTCTGCCTCTTAGTTTATCTGCCTCTTAGCCTCTCAGCCTCTCAGCCTCTCTGCCTCTTAGCCTCTCTGCCTCTCTGCCTCTCAGCCTCTTAGCCTGTCTGCCTCTCTGCCTCTTAGCCTCTCTGCCTCTCTGCCTCACTGCCTCTCAGACTCTTAGCCTCTCTGCCTCTTAGCCTCTCTGCCTCTCAGCCTCTTAGCCTCTCTGCCTCTCAGACTCTTAGCCTCTCTGCCTCTCTGCCTCTTAGCCTCTCTGCCTCTCAGCCTCTTAGCCTCTCTGCCTCTCAGACTCTTAGCCTCTCTGCCTCTCTGCCTCTTAGCCTCTCTGCCTCTCAGCCTCTTAGCCTCTCTGCCTCTCAGACTCTCAGCTCTGCTCAAATCTGGACGACCAGATTTCTTTTTTTTATGTCTGTTGTTTTATTTGTTCTTCTTCTACGATCAATAATTCTGTCATTAATGAACTTCTGAAGATGGTAATTATGGATGAGGTGTGGGAGGAAGGGAGGCTTCCCCCGTCAGTCACTCCGTCGCTTTGGAGAAGACGACTCGAGTCTCTTGATGTCGCTCGCTGGAGACGTGCCTGTGATTTATTTAATACAGCGGATGCATGCGTGCATATGCACGCATAGGAATCGTGTAACTTATGGCGCCTCGCAAACACAAGCTCGGACATTTTTAAATGTGGAAGCATAATTCATCCACTGTTTCCTCCCAGATGAGGAAGTGCTTTGAACAACTTCTTAACTGCAAAATGACCCCAGGAGATGTGGAGAAACCCTCCTATCTGCATTTTGTGTTTTTTGTATTTTGTATTATCTCTCATGTATCCTTATAATAGCATTCTGCAAGGAAAAGAAGTGCATTTTTTAGATAGGAGATGTATAAAACAATCCAATAAAAAGAAGCATGTCTCAACAGGAGCTCTTTGCCTTTTGCCTGATATCTCAGAGCCGTTCTCACTAAAATAATTACTCGTAGGCTTAATTTACTACCGGGCTGCTCAAACAGAACGAACAAGCACGTTCAGCAAAAATCACATTTATTCATTCTTTAGGTTATTGAAATGTCAGAGAAACCTCTTGACAGCGAACACAAATCAGCTTTCAACCGTGGTTATTGCAAAAAGACGAAATACACGGCGAGACCTTTGAGATTCTCCTTTTCTAAAGGCTCTCCTCTCCGCTCGGCTTCTCCGCTCCTCCCCGTGTTGGTGTGAGTCAGGCGCTGCAGCAGTAGCTTGTAATTATCTAAAATGATTCATAATGTTGCTCAGCGTCCAAATCCAAATGCCAGGCGGCAGCAGCAGAGTGCCGTTAGAATGCATTTCTATCATCAGCAGGCAAAACAAAACATCAGCTGTTTATCAGAGGGAGCGATACGCACAAATCATTTGGGAAACAGCCCGGGGGACGCAACCTCCCGTCCTGATCATTATTCAGTGTCTGCGTGCAGAGATGCCACCGAGACTCCCTCCACAATACCCCCCGGTGTTTTGCCGTTTCTTTCCTCATGAGGTCACGGCCCGTCTCCCTCGGCGCTCCTGCTCCCGGTAGTACTCCTCCTTCAGATCCTCCCTGTTCCTGCGAGTCCATCCTTCCGAGGAGACTAGGAAGACGTCCACGCAGTTCCCCGAGTACGCGTCCCTGTGGGTGGCTCTGTACACGGCCTCCCGGGCTACGGCCGTGGCCTCGTCCACCGTCAGCCCCCACTCCACCCCTTGGTCCAAGATGGAGTAGGCGTAGGGCGACCCCGAGCCCACGGAGAAGAGCGCGCCCTGCAGGCGAGTGCCGTCGCTGCACACGTAGCACAGGCTGGGTCTTCCGGGATCCCGGCCTCTGCCCGCCTCCCCTCCGTCCCAGCCGCACAGCGTGGCGGCCACGCACAGCTCAGTGCCCTTGAACGGGTGGAGCATGCGGGCGAGCAGCTTGGCGGCGCCGCTCGTGGACACCCGGCGGTTGTGGCGGAGTTGGTAGAGCCGCAGCTCGCGGGACAGGATCCGCTTCCAGAGGGCGCAGTCGGCCGACGTGCCCGACGTGGTGCCCACCAGGTGGCTGTGGATGGGCAGGATCTTCTGGGAGGCCGGGCACGCCACAAGCCCCGAGCAGCTGGAGCGAGTGTCCGCCGCGGCCAGGACGCCGCCCTGAAACAGGAAGGCCAGGGTGGTGGTGCCGTGGGACATCGGGAAGGGCAGAGGGACGGACTGGGAGGAGGCCAGAGAAAGACCCGCGGGCCAGGAGAGGGACGGCGAGACGGAGTCCGGAGACGAGGCAGCTGGGATGATTTGTCCAAACCGTATCGGGTTTTCCTCCAAGTATTCTGCAACTGGAGTGTAAAAATGAAACACACTCGATTCGCTGAAGGGCGAACCACTCACGTGGTCACAACCAGTCCTCGTCCCAAAAAGCTCTGAAGGACATCCGGTGGTTAGACTGTCCACGAAGACGTCCTGCAGGTTGCACAGGTCCTGCAGAGCCATGTGTTCCTCTCTCTCTACTGAAGTCTAATCAAAAGTATTCATCAACCCTCTGACAGGTCTGTTCGCCGTCTGGAGGTTGTGGGTTTCAGCCCCTTTATGTAGACGCAGAGGCGGCGTTGGTCTCCGCGTGGTCTTCCAAAACAAACCGTGACCGGCGCCTCACTCCACGGCTCATTAGCTTTGCCTGCTGTATCAGGTTGTCTTCTTTCTTCTTCCGATCAGATTTCCGCAAAGGTCTTGCGTGGCTTCGGCCGACGAGGACCCGAGGCACCGGTCGAGGCCTTCGGCTCAAGCACATTAAGCCGTTAAGTTCATCCCATCAGGAAACTAAATGAATCAAGCAGCATGTTTGCTGGAGTCTATCCAGCCAAACCCTGAAGGTATCCTGTCACCATTCATGCAAATTGCTTAAACTTGCAACTCCAGAATTTCCAGTCGCGCTGCATGACGCGAGTGTAAGTATGCTCACACGCCTGTTTGGGGAGGTGACAGCCGCTGAGGTCAGGCGGTAGTTCTGCATGTTGCTGGCTTGTCAAATGGATCGATCTCAAGGACTACCCGTTTGTTTTAATTAATTTTAAGCCCTCAAAATGAGCGTCCTGTCCTTCTGCTTTTGTGGATGCGTCTTCACCGCTGCTGTTATTATGGTAAGAAACTCTGTTGTGCTTCACGGTGATGACAGTTATCGTCCTGATATGATGTTTTCTGAGAAAAAGCTTGTGTCGAAATGAGTGCAAATAAGAAGCAAACAAGTTCCCCGTCAAACGGTGGCACTCATGTGTGCTGACATGTCAGCGTTGTGTTTTTAAAATATGTCCTCTGGCAACTTGTTTCCTGCCTCATTGGTTTGAGTGAGAAACGCCTCGAGTGAGCCTGAATTTAATCTCCACTCATCTTCCAGGGACACTGCGAGCTGCAAGACGCCTCGTCCCGGACCGGCGGGAGCCCGCCTGGCGACTTCATCGGGTTCTCCTCGGCCCCCGACGCAGTGGTACGCGGTTCCGCGGTCCGTGTGCGGTACCGCTGCTCCGGGCCGTGTCGGCTCGTGGTGGAGGCGGTAGTGGTGGCGTCCACGCGGAAGGAGGCGGAGTTGGTCGTCTTCAGGAGGAAGTGGACCGGCAGCACACCCGGAGGAGTCGTCAGGGTCCACCGGGTGCCGCTCAGATGGCCTCCATCCATTCTCTATCAACGGGACTTTTTCAACAGGCGCGTGTTGGACGCCCGGAACGTGACTCTTCGCGCTCGGTTGGACCACCTGGACCACCGGGACTCCGGGTTGAGCGTTTCCAAAGAGCTGCAGGTGGAGCCGCTGTCGGAGCGTCCGGCTCGACCCGCCACCGAGTGCCCCTCCTGGTCCGCTCAGCTGCTGTGGCAGACGGGCGGGACCAGAACCCAGCGCTGTCCTCACGAGTCAGGTCAGACCCTTTAGGACCCAAACTCTGAATGCAAACATAAACTTATTGATTCTGTCCACATGAGGAGGTTATGAGACAACGGGCCCCAGGCCCTAAGACTTTATAGTTGTTTGTGGTTGTTTTGTGTATCTTTGGGGTTGTTTTGTGTCTCTTTGTGTTTGTTTTGTGTCTCTTTGTGGTTGGTTTGTGTCTTGTTGTGGTTGGTTTGAGTCTCTTTGTGGTTGTTTTGTGTATCTTTGTGGTTGTTGTGTTCTCTTTCTGGTTGGTTTGTGTATCTTTGTGGTTGGTTTGTGTCTCTTTACGGTTGGTTTGTGTATCTTTGTGGTTGGTTTGTGTCTCTTTCTGGTTGGTTTGTGTCTCTTTGTGGTTGTTTTGTGTCTCTTTATGGTTGGTTTGTGTATCTTTGTGGTTGGTTTGTGTCTCTTTCTGGTTGGTTTGTGTCTCTTTCTGGTTGGTTTGAGTCTCTTTGTGGTTGTTTTGTGTCTCTTTGTGGTTGTTTTGTGTCTCTTTGTGGTTGGTTTGTGTATCTTTGTGGTTGGTTTGTGTCTCTTTCTGGTTGGTTTGTGTCTCTTTATGGTTGGTTTGTGTATCTTTGTGGTTGGTTTGTGTCTCTTTCTGGTTGGTTTGTGTCTCTTTGTGGTTTTTTTGAGTCTCTTTCTGGTTGTTTTGTGTATCTTTGTGGTTGTTTTGTGTCTCTTTATGGTTGGTTTGTGTATCTTTCTGGTTGGTTTGCGTCTCTTTGTGGTTGTTTTGTGCATCTTTGTGTTTATTTTGTATCTCTTTGTGATTGTTTAGTGTGTCTTTGTGGTTGGTTTGTGCATCTTTGTGTTTATTTTGTATCTCTTTGTGATTGTTTAGTGTGTCTTTGTGGTTGGTTTGTGTATTTTTGTGGTTGGTTTGTGTCTCTTTCTGGTTGGTTTGTGTATCTTTGTGGTTGTTTAGTGTGTCTTTGTGTTTATTTTTGTATCTCTTTGTGGTTGTTTAGTGTGTCTTTGTGGTTGGTTTGTGTATCTTTGTGGTTGTTTTGTGTCTCTTTGTGATGTCTTGCTTCTTTACTCGTGCACAGACGTGGTCGATATGCTGACGTTTCCCCTGGCGAGTCCCGGCGAGCGCTTCGGAGTGGTGCGCAGGTTCGATCCTTTCATCGACAGAACCCTGGAGGGCGCCCGCCTGCGCGCTGTGACCAAACCCAGGTTGGACATGCACTTCACACACACAGACTTCTCCCTCGGTTCAGTTTGGTTGGAGCTCGGTCTGCAGGACGTTTCAACACAGCGTGAATAAAACACCTGCAGGGTCTCCAAATGTACCAAACAGGGCTTGAGAATAGCAGAATGTGTAGATATGAAAAAGCATTAAATGTGCACAATAAAACCAAAGAGCCAGCACATATTCCTCAGCACAGTTTGGTGGTTGGTGTTGAGCTCAGCATCGGGTCACAGGTCATTGATTGTTTCTGTTTCAGCTGCTGTGATACGATTATCACCCTTTTACTTTTCCTTCACGGCGGTGCTTTAAAACTCAACCTCTCTGCTTCGGCGGCCGAGACTTTTAGTTTGTCAGATCATGTGTCGTCTATTTGTTTTCCCCAGCGCCGCCTTCTCCGTGTGGATCTACCTGCTGCGATGGTGCCGGGAGGAGCACTGCGGGATCGTCCACCACGTGGGGGGGAGGGGCTCCTACGAGTCCGTTCTGATGCACCTCACTGACACAGGTGTGTGTGTGTGTGAGTGTGTGTGTGAGTGTGTGTGTGTGTGAGTGTGTGTGTGCGTGTGAGTGTGTGTGTGTGTGTCTATGCATGTGTGTGTGTGTGTTTATGTGCGTGAGAGTGTGTGTGTGTGAGACTCAGGAGCAGACCGTGTCTTGTATTAATAAAGCTCTGGATCCCCGGGGTGAACTATGTAATATATATTTGTCATATCTCTGTGTAGGCGACGTCATAATTCAGATGCGCTTGACAACGGGAGAAGATGAAGCGTTCCTAGCCGGCGCCGCGTTGCCCCGGTGGAAATGGATTAGATTGGACTGTTACATACGGGACTCCAAGGTAGGAGAACCCGTCAGTTTGTGCCTCTGGGTGTCGGGATAAGAAATATAATTGAGAACCCGTCCTGGGGCCTCATTTCCTCCGCTGGGTTCTTCTGCTTCTGGTGGTTCTCCTAGAGCAGCTGCTCCTGAAACACACTTCTCTTTCCAGCCGGGAAACTCCAGGCGAGTGTTTGTGTATCTTAAATGTTGGTTTGAGTATCTTTCTGGTTGTTTTGTGTCTCTTTCTGGTTGTTTTGTGTATCTTTGTTGTTGGTTTGTGTATCTTTCTGGTTGTTTTGTGTCTCTTTGTGGTTGTTTTGTGAATCTTTGTGGTTGGTTTGTGTATCTTTGTGGTTGGCTTGTGTCTCTTTGTGGTTGTTTTGTGTCTCTTTGTGGTTGGTTTGCGTATCTTTCTGGTTGTTTTGTGTCTCTTTGTGGTTGTTTTGTGTATCTTTGTTGTTGGTTTGTGTATCTTTGTTGTTGTTTTGTGTATCTTTGTTGTTGTTTTGTGTATCTTTGTTGTTGGTTTGTGTATCTGTGTGGTTTGTTTGTGTATCTTTATGGTTGTTTTGTGTCTCTTTGTGGTTGTTTTGTGTATCTTAATGGTTCTTCTGCTTTTTGTGGTTCGAGCTCCTCTCGGAGCAGCTGCTCCTGAAACACGCTTCTCTTTCCAGCTGTGAAACTCCAGGCGATTGCAGTCGTTCACAGCTGAGCAGTTTTTTCCCTGTGTGCTTATGCATTATTGTTATTATTATGTCTGTTTTCCAGGTGCTGCTGGATACAACATGGGATGATACCACCAGAAGACAAGGATACGAGTGAGACGGGTTACGAATTCATAAAGTTTCTTTCTGATTTATGAAATGTTGACATGGATCTGCTCTCCTGAAGCACCTGTTAGTTCGGTGATTAAATAGAAAGGTGACTCATGTGTTGATGACCCTGAGATCTGGTTTGAGCTGTCCTGGATCTCTTACAGATTCCAGCACAGCGTCCATTACGACGACACCGACGGGTACTTTGTGATCGGAGGAAGCCGGAACATGCCGGGCATCCGCGGGTACTTTGGGCCCATCAAGTACTACCGCTTAGGAACCCAAGAGGTAAAGCCTCCGCTTTCTCTTTATTTATTTCTTTTTCTGTTTCTTTTTTAATAACCCTGTTTGAAATTCTGCGTCATCGACGCGTCACAGGTGGAAAACGAGCTGGAGTCCACGTTGCAGGAGCTGGGTCAGACGCATCGGGAGTGTCAGGAAGTGGAAGCGCTGACACAAGCTTTTCTTAAGGAGGTCACTGAGAGCCACGACGGTAAGAAAGTCCTTTAAGGTACAATGTTGTCCTGGTCCTCTATAGACCTCATGTAGTCCTGGTCCTCTACAGACCTCATGTAGTCCTGGTCCTCTCTAGACCTCACGTAGTCCTGGTCCTCTATAGACCTCATGTAGTCCTGGTCCTCTATAGACCTCATGTAGTCCTGGTCCTCTACAGACCTCATGTAGTCCTGGTCCTCTCTAGACCTCATGTAGTCCTGGTCCTCTATAGACCTCATGTAGTCCTGGTCCTCTACAGACCTCATGTAGTCCTGGTCCTCTATAGACCTCATGTAGTTCTGGTCCTCTATAGTCCTCAGTGTAGTCCTAGTCCTCTATAGACCTCAGTGTAGTCCTGGTCCTCTATAGACCTCATGTAGTTCTGGTCCTCTATAGTCCTCAGTGTAATCCTGGTCCTCTATAGTCCTCAGTGTAGTCCTGGTCCTCTATAGACATCATGTAGTCCTGGTCCTCTATAGACATCATGTAGTCCTGGTCCTCTATAGACCTCATGTAGTCCTGGTCCTCTATAGACCTCAGTCTAGTCCTGGTCCTCTCTAGACCTCCATCAGTGAACAGACCACCAGAGAGAAGATGGTCTGGTTCTAGAGAGTTCTTCTTAAAGATCCTCATCAGAGCCACCAGGTCGGATTCTGGTGAAACCAGATGACATCATGCAGGTTCACCAGAACCTCCTTCAGCTCAGACTCCAGCAGAGACCAGTCCACCGTGGACAGACCCAGATCCGGCGGAGACCAGTCCAGACTGTCAGACCCTGCTGCAGTAGAATGAGAGGTTTTTTAAAGGGACCCTGGTACTCAGAGACACTACTTCTTTAGTCCACAGGGGGCGCCAGAATCCACACATAATGAAATGTCCTTGTAACTCCAGGTACTAAACTCCAGGCCTCCTGCTTCCCGTTTGGTTCCAGGTGCGTGTTCTCCTCACTTCACTAGACGTTGGCGCCCGCCCAGAGAGAGGGTCTGCACGCAGACATGGACGTGGGAGGAACAACTGAAGCACAGAACCCTGTTCCGCGTGTTGCAAACGGAACAGGAGAACATCAGAACAGGTGCGTTGCGTCGCCGCAGGGTTCGGTTCACGTCGTGGTTCAGCGGTTTGAGAGCGTTTCTGCGTCGTCTTCCTGCAGGACCTCTGAGCGTGGAGGAGCTCCGGAGGGTTTTGTTCGATCGGGCGGTCGGTTCCATGTTCTCCGCGGATCGGGACCCGAATGAAACCGCCGACAGATCAATGGCTCTCCTCCAGATATCCTCCTGCATCGGGCATCACGAGGCGTCTCTCCTGCTGGCCGCGCTCTGCTTCTCAGGCCTCGGCCGCCCCGCCGATCAGCAGCAGGTGGAAGCTCCGCCTCCTTTTCCGCCTTCAAGGCACTGGCCCTTTAATTGCTCCTCCATCACATGGCTTCTGTAACGATGACTGGTTGCATTGTGTGTCTCAGGGTCATTTATACAGTTTGATTGGCGCGGCAGGCGACAACCGCTTTGCCCTGATGCATGCTGGGTACAAGCACCAGCAAGGAATCGATGGGTTTCCGAAAGACTTGGCCGTGGCTTACGGCTACTACTCCAACGCCGGGGCTCAGAGCAGCGGCGACAGTATGCACGGAGATAAGGTATGTAGATATTACATTATTACGATTATTATTAATGCTATGATGGATTGCCATACATACAAACATTCTTGATCACCACAAATTAATTAAGTTTATTTGCTCAAGAATGAAGTTTCAAAGTCCATAAAATATGAAAAAAGAGACGGTGCAGGAGTGTTTATTCAGAGTCCTTCTCTTTTTAAAAAGATTACAAACATGACATCATCACTCCTCAAAAACAAAACAACAAACAAAGAACTCGTACGCAAATAATATCTATAGACGTAAAACACACAAGCAAACAAATGAAGGAAAGGAAGGACGATGTGTTCGGCAGCAGAAGCATTTGATGACGTTCAAGATGAAATAATGCATTTCTTTAACTGTGTCTTCAAACCAATAACAATGTTACCTCTAGCGCCACCACCTGGCACACCGACCTGCAGCACTAATGTCATTAATCAGCGTTAGCTGTTTCTCTCTCATTTAAAGGAACAGTACAAGCTGGTATGAAGTGTGGAACAGGCCAATGCCCCAAGAAAAACGATCTTGGAGTTTATTTAGGAAAATCATAGCTGCTGCATTTTGACCGAGTCGATGACAATAATCCATCTGGATTTTAATCAAAAGCCCGAATACTGTTTTCTTAATCAGCTTTTTATGATAAGCAACACGGTCCTGGTTCTGCCAAAGGGTATTATGTTTTTAATTGGTTTTCGAGTGAGTGACGTCTTGTCCGTGCTGTTTTGTCTGAGCTCCTCTGACTGGTTGGAAGTGGGCGGAGCTAAGTTTGAAACATTGTGATGTCACGTACATCTGAGCACCAATCAGGATTCAGGCAAATGTTTGATTCTCAACCTGATGATGGTCACTGGGTTGTTTGCAACCACCCGGAAAGTTTGGCTCACCACCAGGGGGCGACTCCTCTGTTTTTATAGAAGTCTATGCTTCATGTGTTAAAGATGCATTCTCTCTCCTGACCACCAGGACTCCTCCAGGACTCCTCTGGTTGTATAGAAGTATTCACGTGTTAACGCTGCATTCTCTCTCCTGACCACCAGGGGGCGACTCCTCTGGTTGTATAGAAGTATTCACGTGTTAACTCTGCATTCTCTCTCCTGACCACCAGGGGGCGACTCCTCTGGTTGTATAGAAGTCTATGCTTCATGTCATTTAGAGTCAAACAGACCATAAAGCAGGGGATCCTGTCCTCTGCTGTCTCAACTACTCAGATTATTATCAGTGTCTTGAGAAAAAGAAGATCCGGCTCAGCTTCACAGTTTATTGATCGCACAAAGGTTCCCATCGATCCGGACAACAGTGTTTTTCTCCACGTTCTCTCATCGACCGTAGAGCCTGTGAACGCCCACGCAGGCGTTTCCAGTTAATCTGTTCTAACACACGGCGTGGGGGCGGGCTCAGGCTCATTGATTGACATCTTTCTCAGTATCCCGTTAGCTTCAGTGCACCTGTTAGCGGGGCGAGATGACACCTTTATCGCTCTTCTGGTGGTGGGTGAAGATTTGTGACCCGATGAATCCTCCTCATAGATCCATTCTGCCTTCAGCCAGAGCAGAGGAAACGATCCTCCACAATAACAACAGCAGCAGCAGCGGGTTAATTACCTTCATTTAATTACCTTCATTTAATTACCTTTAGTAACGAGAACATTTCCTTGTGACAATCGAAAAATTCCATTCAAAATTATGTAATTGTATGTGTTCCCTGAAATCTATCCAGAGTATTACTCATAATCATAATAATAATCATGATAATGATGATGATAATAATAATAATAATAATAATAATCATAGTGTCTGACATGCCATGGTGTCTCTTTGTCCCTTTCAACGAGCCGTAACATTTAACAATGAGATGTCATATTTGAATTATTATTTGTAAAAGTAGCAGTACTTTATGTGAAATATTACTTTTCATTAATCTATTGTGCAATATAATGATTATAATCATTGACCATATCTCTCTCAAAATGTTCTATTTTAGTTTCCTTTCAGCTCTGGTGTTCCTTTCTTACTTTGATGTTGTCACTTTATTTACTTTACTCTTATTGTATTATGTTTTGCAATAGGGTCAGTATTGTTTCTTTACATTAAATATATTGTTATATTGTTGTTATTCTTCCTGTAATTAAACATGAATTTAATGAAATAATAAAGTTCTGTCTCACCTAAATGCTAATGGCGGACCATGTCTCCGTGTCTCCTGAAGCAACACCCGCTGGAGCTCATCTACCTGAGCGAGGACCTGACCCGCTTCACGCAGGAGACCAGCGACCACTTCCACTTCCTGCAGTACCGAGCAGGTCAAGGAGACGTGGAGTCGCAGGTGTGTTTGAGTGGCTTCTTCAATGTTGTTTAGTTATTTCATCCCATAACTGTGTTGTCCATTGCACAGAGGGACCTGGGCTCCATGCTGTTCTGGGGCCGACACGGCGTCCCGAAGGACGTGGCGAGCGCCGCCAAGTGGTTGGAGCGCAGCGCGCTGCAGATGACCGATCCCTCCGCCATGTACGACTACTCCGTCCTGCTGATGAAGGTGTGTGTGTGTGTGTGTGTGTGTGTTGACTCTTATTGATCCTCTGACTGATGTTGATTCCCTCAGGGCGAGGGAGTGAAAAGAAACTTCACCAGAGGTTTGAAGCTGCTGGAGAAAGCTGCAGCGATGGTACGTGTGTGTGTGTCTGCATCGGTGTGTGTGTGCATGTGTGTGTGTGTATGTGCATGTGAGTGCATGCTTGTGGTGTGTATGTGTGTGTGCATGCATGTGTGGTTGCGTGTGTGTGTGTGCATGTGTGTATGTGCATGTGAGTGCATGCATGTGTGTGTTTATGTGTGTATGCATGTGTGTGTGTGTGCATGTGTGTGCATGTGTGAGTGCATGCTTGTGGTGTGTGTGTGTGTGCATGCATGTGTGGCTGTGTGTGTATGTATGCATGTGTGTGTGCATGTGTGTGTTTATGTGTGTGTGCATGCGTGTGTGTGTGTGCATGTGTGTATGTGCATGTGAGTGCATGCATGTGTGTGTTTATGTGTGTATGCATGTGTGTATGTGCATGTGTGTGCATGTGTGTGTTAATGTGTGTATGCATGTGTGTGTGTGTGCATGTGTGTGTGTGTGTGTGTGCATGCATGCATGTGTGTGTGTGCATGCATGTGTGGTTGTGTGTGTGTATGCAGGCATGTGTGTGTTTATGTGTGTATGCATGTGTGTGTGTGTGCATGCATGCATGTGTGTGTGTGCATGCTTGTGTGTGTGTGTACATGTGTGTGTGTGTGCGTGTGTGTGTGTCTGTGTGTGTGTGTGTGTGTGTGTGTGTGTACGTGTGTGTGTGTGTGCGTGTGTGTGTCTGTGTGTGTGTGTGTGTGTGTGTGTGTGTGTGTGTGTGCGCGTGTGTGTGTGTTCTCCATCAATCTGTATACTCATGCTCGTGTCCTCCTTAGGGCTCGGTCCACGCCCTGAACGGTCTGGGCTCGTACTACAGGCTCATCCTCAACGACCACGAGAAGGCGGTGAAATACTTCCGGCAGGCGGCGCTGAACGGCAACGCCGACGCCATGTTCAACCTCGGGGTCTATCACCTCACCGGCGAGGACCCGGGTGACCCGCGGAGGAACAAGGTCCGCCCCAAAAAACACTTGTTCACTTTTCTTGATCTGAGTCAATGTCTTTCTCTCTCTGACCTTTGTTCTTCCCTTCCCCTCTTTCTTTCAGACGGCGGCCTTCCTGCAGTTCCTGAACGCGTCCCGGCTCGGTCACGCCGCCGCGGCGGTGGAGGCGGCGCGCTTCCTCGCCACGGGACGCCTGGAGGGCGTGGCTCAGGACGTGGAGGGCGCTGTGACGTAAGAGGCCTTTTATTTACCGTTCGCGCTGCCGGCAGCTCGGTGGCATCCGACCTCCATGACAGCCGCTGATTCAAGGTTGCAGCCGGAGATTTGCATTTCTAAAAATATGAGTCGCTGCACTACTGTCTGACCGGCTTACCATTGTTCCTCCGGTACCTTGTGAATTTAAAGAGAAGGCTTGTTGTTGTTGTTGTTGTTGTTGTTTTTACCTCAACAAATCAGAAACTATCTTTAGATCCCATTACAGTATTTTACAATATCAGACCGTCTCTGGTTCCAGATTCCAGGTCTCTAGGTCCTGGTTCCAGATCTCTGGTTTCACGTTCCAGGTCTCTGGTTCTTGGTTCCAGGTTCCAGGTTCCAGATCTCTGGTTCCGGGTTCCAGATCTCTGGTTCCAGGTTTCTAGTTCCTGGTTCCAAGTCTCTGGTTCCAGGTTCCAGGTCTCTGGTTTCCGGGTTCCAGGTTTCCGGGTTCCAGGTTTCTAGTTCCTGGTTCCAGGTCTCTGGTTCCTGCTTGCAGGTTTCAGGTCTCTGGTTCCAGGTTCCAGGTCTCTGGTTCTAGGTTCCAGGTCTCTGGTTCCTGGTTCCAGGTCTCTGGTTCCAGGTTCCAGGTCTCTGGTATCTGGTTCCAGGTTCCAGGTCTCAGTGGAGTAGTTATCCCCCATAATGCATCACTCTGTGCAGGATGCTGAAGAAGGTCTGCGACCAGGACGGACGCCTCGGCTTCCTGGTCCAAGCCGCGCTGCAGGAGTTCCTCCACGGCTCCCGGTACGGACGTTCCTCTCAAAGACTCTCACTCGTCCCTGTTTGACCTTTGGCTCCTCCCCCTCTGACGTTTGGCCCCGCCCCTTCTTCTGCCTTCTGTGTTGCGCAACAGCCGGGCGGCGTTTCTGAAGTACACCCTGGCAGCTGAAGCGGGTTCGGGTTTGGCCCAGAGCAACGCCGGGCACCTGTGTGAGGTAACCGTCCCTCCCGGGGTCAGAAGGCCTCATGGGCCTTAAAATGATCTGATGAAGACAATTTTCACCTTCACCATCTCTCTCTCTCTCACACAGGAGCTGCAGCTCAGTCACGGTTGTCAGTGGCGATATCACAACTTCTCCACATTGAACTACGACCCCCATCCGGACGGTGAGTTCCTCTCATTTATGTTATTATTTTTTATCTTTCTTCCCCGTAACCAGTGGAGTATTTCCCTCCTCGCTGCAGCTCTGCTGAAGATGGGCGACCTCTACGCGTCCCGCAGCTCGGCGGCGGCGCTCAGCGAGGCCGTGTGGATGTACGGCCGGGCGGCGGCGGCCGGCAGCCCGCAGGGAATGTACAACTTGGCGGTTTTGGCAGAACGAGGCCATGTCCTGCCGGCGAGCGTCCTCGCCTCGTTCAACGAGTCGCTGGAGCCGGACGTCCTGCTGAAGATCTTAAGAAGGTGAAAACGATGAATAATTACCATGATGTCATGTTCTTCTTCTGTTGGTTTAAAGCAGGGGTTCTCAAACTGTGGGGCGCGACCATCTAGTGGGGCGCGGAGGTATTACAGGTGGAGCGCAGGGGGGAAATGCAGAATTTCTTTGTTTCAAGACCTTTATTGAGAACCTCACATATTACAAAAGTACACGGACATAAAACGTCATTAATAAATACAAGAAGAAATACCGGTACTTTCCTGTAAAGACTTGCCGATTCTTGGCGTTTTGCTTTTCTGCTGTTGCGTCTCTCAAAACAGAAAACAGATCTCAGCTCAACATTGAGCATTAATTGAGAGCTGTATCAAACCTGTAACTCGTTTTAAAAAGATGTGTAGAGGAAAGCAGCTCACTGCTCCACTGATACTGATACAACCTGATGCTCACATATCTGCACTCATTCTGTTTTGTTTGGCACAGGTTGAACGTTATTGTTATTATCTTGAAAATATATTCAGTGCAAAACAGGTTAATTGCAAAAACAATGGACAATAGATTTTCCAAATATTAGTAATTTTTTGCACAGATATAACTTTATTTGCATTGTTCTAACAAAGTGATTGCACATATTATTAGTTTTTGTCTGATAGAGAAATCTGGTTTACTTGAAAGTGATTTACATTTTCTTTATTCTATTATTTGAAAAAATCACGGATGGAGGAGTCACAAAAAGTTATTTCAATATAAATTCAGCATCGACCATTTTGTTACAACTTAGTAGAACATTGTTCTTCCTCCAAAAAGTTTGAGAACCACTGTTTTCAAGGAACAGAGTGTTGCATTTTGGGGGATTTGTTGGCAGAAATGTGTTTTCATGATAGTTTCCCCGGCTCCTCCCGTCCCGTGGGAAAAGTACCGACCCCAAAAATCTCTCTCGATGCGTGAATGAACATTCAGAGCGTTGCCGATGTCGGCCCTCAGAAGAGAGGAGCTGCAAAAGGAGCTTTATAGCTAAAGTATATTTGTGAAGTGAACACAAAGATGGCCGCCGCCCCGTGTGACCCCCTCTCTCCTCAGGTGCGTGCAGGAGGAGGGCGAGGAGGCGCTGGTGACGCCCTGCTCTCTGGCTCTGCTCCGGGTCCAGCTGGGCCGAGCCCTGAGGGGGCGGAGTCAGAGCGGAGCGCGGCTCCCCCTGGTAGGCCGAGCACTTTATCATCCTCCTCTGATAATTGGATCTACCTTCAATTATTGAAGCATGTGGAAATGCTAATTGCTCATGAATAAGACATTAAAAACATTAAAGACTCTGAGAAAGAAAAGCAGATGATTTATTTAAACGTGTTCTTCTCGTTCCTCTGCAGACGTTTGCGTCTCTGCTGTCTGTCGGCGTCGCTCTCGTCGTCGTGACCCTGCAGAGCTGTCTGGGTGAGTGGTGGCGCCGCGCCCGCCCACCCGCACGCGTTCGCCACAAGATGGCGCCATTTCCCCACATTGAGATGATGCTAGTGTTTCCTTTTTTTCATGCTCTCAATCTGCCAAACAAACAGAGCAAAGGGAGGCCGGGCGGCGGGCGTCTGCAGCGAGCGCCTCGCCCGTCAGCCGAGGCGTTGACAGAGACCAAGATGGCGGCGGGGGAGGAGCCTACGGAGCGGCGGCGGTGGGGAATCCGAGCGGCGAGCGCCGGCTGCTGCAGAGCTGCGACGTGGCCGTGACCCTGGCGGGCGTGTGCATGTGTGCGTGCTGCACCGCGCTCCTCCTTCACCTCCCGTGACCCAGCAGCCTCACATTTAGGGTTTCGGGGTCACGTGACTCGCTGGAAGTCATGGCAACGGGGGGCAGGGAGCCGCCGCTTCAGCAGCGCCGGCGATGACGTTTCCTCGGTAAACATGTTCCGTTCCATCGTTTCTTTGCTTGCAGAAAATAAAAAAGCCATCGCTGTTAATTTAATTAACTTAAAGTCCACATCGTCTCCGGGACGCGGCGCCGAGTTTTTAAGTATTAAAACATGCATTTTGTTATTATATGGTATCACAATATAGCATAATGTATTATTACTAATAAATATAATTGTATTTCATCGGCTGTCCAGTTCTTTTCATAACTTTATCTTTTCGTAACTTTTTTCACAGAGGTGAAGAAACTAAATATATCATAAATATTATGTATGTAAACGATAATAAAGTGTGTCGGGGTGATTGTATTTTGTTGTTGTTTTATTTTGTTATGTTTGTTTGTGTTGTTTTCTTCTTTTTCTGTGCTTGATTATTGTCTGACAAACCTCATTGTTGTATTTATGTTTATTGTCAATATATTGAAATTATTAAAAAATAAGTGACAAATAAATATACTGTATATAATATAAATCAATGCGGTTTAATAAACTAAAACAACATAACCTTTCTTTATTTTATTTTAAATAAATCAGTCAATAAGGGTTTCGGCATATTTGACTCACTTGGTCCAGAATTTATTAAAAACACATTTATCGGACGACAAAGAAAAAGCTATAAATAGTATTTTTGTGTATATGTTTTGAAGTATTGTTCCGTCTCTTCCTCAACCTGCTGGGTGTGTATCAGGAGCCGGCTCCTAATAGGTCAGCTATTGGCCCCGTCTTGATGATAATGGCCCTCCGGAGGCCGAGCAGCGACCTCAAGACGTTCTGTCCAAGGCCGGAGCAAAGGGATCTGAGCCGCTATTGATTCAGCTCGACACGCAGATAAGAGGCTGCAGCGACGCTGAGGGAAGTTTCACCTGAAGAGGAAGCCTCACACCTGCAGGCCTCGCTGTCTCACCCTGTTTTTAACCACAATGGCCGGTTGTTTACGGCCCGCAGCAGCGATGATGTCGTCTGATGTCGGGTCATTAGGTCCATGAGGAGATCCACGGCGTCAACAGAGTGAAGTCTGGATGTAATTTAGGGAATAACGATCTCCCTCTTCCTCCTTCAGTCTTGAGAGGGAAAGAAGAAGAAGAAGAAGAAGAAGAAGAAGAAGAAGTCTCCAGAACACAAACACAACGGCTCCATGTGATCGTATTTTTATTGCTACAATAAACTAGATGCTACAGTTTAGATATCAGGATCTCTTTAACCTCAAAATAATGTCTAATTAATTTCCAGCACTAAAGTATATGGAAGCTTTGTTCCTCAGGGATAGAAACCCTTTGTCAAGAGTTATGGTGCATTCAGGGACTCCTCGGACGTTCACCATATCCCTAAAGCATAACCTGTCAATCACCCTGTAGCCCCGCCCCTAAAGCGTCCCCTGCTTTATGGTCTGTTTGACTCTAAATGACCATAATTTACTAAATGAACATCATGCTGTATTGAAGAAGACTTGAAACTAGAGATTGAGACATAAACTCATGTTTACAATGTTTACTGAGGGAATACATCAAGAGAAGTAGAGTCATTTATATAGACTTCTATACAACCAGAGGAGTCGCCCCCTAGTGGTCAGGAGAGAGAATGCAGCTTTAACACATGAAGCATATACTTCTATACAACCAGAGGAGTCGCCCCCTGGTGGTCAGGAGAGAGAATGCAGCTTTAACACATGAAGCATATACTTCTATACAACCAGAGGAGTCGCCCACTGGTGGTCAGGAGAGAGAATGCAGCTTTAACACATGAAGCATATACTTCTATACAACCAGAGGAGTCGCCCCCTGGTGGTCAATAGAGAGAATGCAGCTTTAACACATGAAGCATAGACTTCTATACAACCAGAGGAGTCGCCCCCTGGTGGTCAGGAGAGAGAATGCAGCTTTAACACATGAAGCATATACTTCTATACAACCAGAGGAGTCGCCCCCTGGTGGTCAGTAGAGAGAATGCAGCTTTAACACATGAAGCATAGACTTCTATACAACCAGAGGAGTCACCCCTGGTGGTCAGTAGAGAGAATGCAGCTTTAACACATGAAGCATAGACTTCTATTCAACCAGAGGAGTCACCCCTGGTGGTCAGGAGAGAGAATGCAGCTTTAACACATGAAGCATAGACTTCTATACTATTCTATATGGTTGATGGTATGATGGTTTAATAAGTCGATAACAGGCTGAATAATGTGACCTTGATTAGTGGCAGCGCTTCACACTTTGACCAGTGTTGCTACAGCACGACTCTGTTCATTTACAGCTTCATTCTGACATCAAACTCTCTGAACCTGCAGCCTGTGTGACTAACACAGACACTTTGACCGGGAGACATTACAATATCATAATTGATTTGCAAAAGTCTTTCCGTCTCGTGGCCCCCAGAGCTCTTCCTCTCTTCATCTCTTCATCCCTTCATCCCTTCATCTCCAGCAGTGTGACTTCAGTCACTCAACACTAGTTTTGTTAATCAAAGAGTTTGATGAAGCTGCGACGACGCAATTTAATCGAGAGTTCATTTCACTTCTTCTCAAATCGTTGCTCTCAAACACGCAATCAGCTCGTTCCATCGTTCCATTTAAAGTACTGCAATGACACACACACACACACACACACACACACACACACACACACACACACACACACACACACACACACACACACACGCTGAGTCCAACAGGAAGTCATCATCTCTGTTTTTTTCGGTGGGATGCAGAACTTAATCTCTCTGGCAAACAAATGAAAACACTCGTAAAACACTGATTTACAGACGAGGAACAGGAAGTGAAAACGGACTCGTTTGTCTTCAGGACTCGTTTGTCTTCAGGACTCGATCGTCTTCAGGACTCGTCTGTCTTCAGGACTCGATCATCTTCAGGACTCGATCGTCTTCGTGACTCGTCTGTCTTCAGGACTCGTCTGTCTTCAGGACTCGATCGTCTTCGGGACTCGATCGTCTTCGGGACTCGTCTGTCTTCAGGACTCGATCGTCTTCAGGACTCGTCTGTTTTCAGGACTTGTTAGTCTTCAGGACTCGATCGTCTTCGGGACTCGTCTGTCTTCAGGACTCGTCTGTTTTCAGGACTTGTTAGTCTTCAGGACTCGATCGTCTTCGGGACTCGATCGTCTTCGGGACTCGTCTGTCTTCAGGACTCGTCTGTCTTCAGGACTCGATCGTCTTCGGGACTCGATCGTCTTCAGGACTCGTCTGTCTTCAGGACTCGTTAGTCTACAGGACTCGACTGTCTTCAGGACTCGATCGTCTTCAGGACTCGTTTGTCTACAGGACTCGATCGTCTTCAGGACTCGTTTGTCTTCAGGACTCGATCGTCTTCAGGACTCATTTGTCTACAGGACTCGTCTGTCTTCAGGACTCGTCTGTCTTCAGGACTTGTTTGTCTTCAGGACTCGTTTCTCTACAGGAGTCGTTTGTCTTCAGGACTCGATCGTCTTCAGGACTCATTTGTCTACAGGACTCGTCTGTCTTCAGGACTCGATCGTCTTCAGGATTTGATCGTCTTCAGGACTCGATCGTCTTCAGGACTCGTCTGTTTTCAGGACTTGTTAGTCTTCAGGACTCGATCGTCTTCATGACTCGATCGCCTTCAGGACTCGTTTGTCTTCAGGACTCGTTTGTCTTCATGACTCGTTTGTCTTCAGGACTTGTTAGTCTTCAGGACTCGTCTGTTTTCAGGACTTGTTTGTCTTCATGACTCGTTTGTCTTCATGACTCGATCGCCTTCAGGACTCGTTTGTCTTCAGGACTCGTTTGTCTTCATGACTCGTTTGTCTTCAGGACTTGTTTGTCTTCAGGACTCGATCGTCTTCAGGACTCGTCTGTCTTCAGGACTCGATCGTCTTTAGGACTCGTCTCTCTTCAGGACTCGATCGCCTTCAGGACTCGTTTGTCTTCAGGACTCGTTTGTCTTCATGACTCGATCGTCTTCAGGACTCGATCGTCTTTAGGACTCGTCTGTCTTCAGGACTCGTTCGTCTTTAGGACTCGTCTGTCTTCAGGACTCGTTCGTCTTTAGGACTCGTCTCTCTTCAGGACTCGTTCGTCTTCAGAACTCGATCATCTTCAGGACTCGATCGCCTTCAGGACTCGTTTGTCTTCAGGACTCGTTTGTCTTCAGGACTCGTTTGTCTTCGTTTGTCTTCAGGACTCGTTTGTCTTCAGGACTCGTTTGTCTTCATGACTCGTTTGTCTTCAGGACTCGTTTGTCTTCGTCTGTCTTCAGGACTCGTTCGTATAAAGTATGAACCCAGAATCTCCGTTGGTTACTAACAAGCTACCTGGTACAAAAACACCACATTAAAGTAAAAGCAAATATTTAATTCAAATCCAAAGCAGAAAAGGGATGCAGATGAGCTGAAGCAATATTCTGGTATAATGCATCAAACGGTGACATTGATGTTTGAACTGTACATGTTCCCTTTTAAATAAAGATAATTCACATTTCAAATTAAAGTGTGTGTAGATATTGTGTGTAGATGTTGTGAACAACCACACAAAGTCAGGAATTTTAATCAGGTTTTTTTTTTCTTCTTCTTCTTTTTGCACAGTATAAACATAAAAAGGTCCCCAGGTAACACGAGTACTGGATGTCCTGATGCACTGAGAGCTGCACTGTTACAGGCAGTGGAGCGCCGTATGGTCCACTCTGAATGAAGCGTGTTGGTAGCGTGTGCAGCGCCTCACTCAGTCATGTAAAGTATGAGGGGGTAGTTCTGGCAGGTCAGGACGTACCGGAGCACGGCCGGTACCATTCAGTGTTCTTCATATTCTGTGCAGCAGCCTGCGTTCACCTCAAATCTCTCCTTCAGTGCACACACACACACACACACACACACACACACACACACACACACACACACACACACACACACACACACACACACACACACACACACACAGGTTTCCATGGATCCTGTTTATATCTGGACCCTGAACTTGCCTCCTGCCTCCTGCCTCCTGCCTCCTGCCTCTTGCCTCTTGCCTCCTGCCTCCTGCTTCCTGCCTCTTGCCTCTTGCCTCCTGCCTCCTGCCTCTTGCCTCTTGCCTCTTGCCCCCTGCCTCTTGCCTCCTGCCTCCTGCCTCTTGCCTCCTGCCTTCTCCCTCTTGCCTCTTGCCTCTTGCCTCTTGCCTCTTACCTCCTGCCTCCTGCCTCCTGCCTCTTGCCTCTTGCCTCTTGCCTCTTACCTCCTGCCTCCTGCTTCCTGCCTCTTGCCTCCTGCCTTCTCCCTCCTGCCTCCTGCCTCTTGCCTCTTGCCTCCTGCCTCCTGCCTCCTCCCTCTTGCCTCTTGCCTCCTGCCTCTTGCCTCTTGCCTCCTGCCTCTTGCCTCCTGCCTTCTCCCTCCTGCCTCCTGCCTCTTGCCTCTTGCCTCCTGCCTTCTGCCTCCTGCCTCCTGCCTTCTGCCTCTTGCCTCCTGCCTCTTGCCTCTTGCCTCTTGCCTCCTGCCTCTTGCCTCCTACCTCCTGCCTCTTGCCTCCTGCCTCTTGCCTCTTGCCTCCTGCCTCCTGCCTCCTGCCTCCTGCCTCTTGCCTCCTGCCTCTTGCCTCTTGCCTCTTGCCTCCTGCCTCCTGCCTCCTGCCTCCTGCCTCCTGCCTCCTGCTGCAGCCCACCCTCCTGTCTCTCCTTCTGTATGAATGTAAGCACCATTAATGCACTTTACTTCTTCTTCTTCTTCTCCGGTGTCTTTGTGCTTTCTCTCCTCACAGGTGGAGGTGGATCGTGCCGCCGCTACATTAACGCAAGTTACGTGACAAATAAATCAACCTTCACTTTCTGTTTCACGCTTCCTGGACGACATGCTGAACTGGACCAGCAGCCTGAAGCCCTCGCGGTGGAGTCCTGACCTCGACCGCCCGCCCCGGCCTCGGCAGCTGCAGCCGGCCTTGCCGAGAGGAGCAGAACTCGGGGACTAAACGAAACGCAGTCGAGTTGAATTAAAAACACGTGCTCTGCCGGCTTGCAGTGAAAAAAGAAAAGGCCTCAACACGCCAGTGTGGGCTGCGGATGCAGACTTTACTCGGCATGCAAACACGCTGGCGGACCTGATTGCGTCCTCGCTTGACGGCCGGCTGCTGTGGACCTTCACCCTGTGAGGACAGAGCCTGCCCCTGTAAAACCACTTCAGGATCAGATAAAAGACGCCATGCGGCCGGGACACGCCGTGCAGTCACATGAACGTAAACGGACTCGTCTAAAGTGTGTTGCCCCGTCTGAAGGAGAGAAGTTCTCTCACTTTAAGACTATTACACATGAAACAATGATTTATTTCTCAAATCATTTGCGAGCTACAGTATCGGCACTTCCATCATTCATTTAGTCCAAAACGACGATATCTTCCTCAATGTAACTAACACTTTAAAAACCCACCTATTTCTAGGCCCTTTCCTCGAAAATGTCATCCAAACTAAAAAGAGTGTATCTCTGCAACCACTAGGGCTGTTTGAATAATGTTGGTGTTATAATAAAAGGTACACATGTGAGATGTTGTTCAGATGTGTAAATATCAGTCTATATGTTACTGGTTAAGAGTAAATGAAGATGACACACAGAAAACAATGAAAAGGTTTCAGGTCCGCCTATAAAAAAAACACTTTCAGGATGATTATTTCTTTGAAATGATGCAGCTGTAAGGTCCAACTCTAACCCAAAACATAGCTCAATATGTGAACATTCTCTAACCCAAATCATAGCTCAATATGTGAACATTCTCTAACCCAAATCATAGCTCAATATGTGAACATTCTCTAACCCACATCATAACACAATATGTGAACATTCTCTAACCCAAATCATAGCTCAATATGTGAACATTCTCTAACCCACATCATAGCTCAATATGTGAACATTCTCTAACCCACATCATAGCTCAATATGTGAACATTCTCTAACCCAAATCATAACACAATATGTGAACATTCTCTCTGCAAAGGTTGACTTTGATAAAGTGAAGCAGAACAAAGTTAGAGAGGGTTTAGAACAGAGAACATTCAGGCGAGGACTCCAACATTTGCATTGGGGCACATTTTCTGTGACATTTGAATGTTCTCATGTACCAAACCATATATTCACTTGTATATTACTTATGGTGTTCAATACATCCAAATACAGCAGTTGTGGGCTTTTCTTCATAAAACAAGCTATGATTTACAGTTGTATATAACAATCTGTTTTTTAAAAAGCTAAGTTGCTTCCTGTGAAAACGGAAGTTTATTTTGAAAAGACTTTGTGTAACAACCGTAAAACAGTGTGTCGCTGGACTTTTGTAGGAACTAGTTACGTTTCCAACCCGGAAAACAACATCCCAAAATATGAGAGCAAAGGTGGACGAGGCTTCAGGGTGAAACAGCTCTGAGGAATTTATTGCTTCAATTTACTACATTTACCATGAACACTGATTGAACCTCCGCATAAAAAAGGTGGCAAATTTTCCCCATTAATAGCTGGTTGTATAAATCTGGTTTATTATCGGGCTGCACTGTTAATAATTAGTTGAGTGTTTCACTGCACTATGAATAAACTGTTCATGAACATTGAAGTGAAGCCATAGTTTTATAAATAAATAAAACACACATAATTACTGCCGACCCCAAACAGAGCTAAAAGAGAGAGGCTGCAGGATTTAAAGTCTGTCAGTTGGACAGAAAACACGACTTCAAATGAATGAAATGTCGCTCCGTGTCCTCAAAGGTGATGACGGACCTCGCTGGTGTTCCCCTTCTGTCTCGAAACACAGAACACAGAACACAGAACACAGAACGCAGAACACAGACACAGAACGCAGAACACAGAACACAGAACACAGAACACAGAACACAGAACACAGAACACAGAACACAGAACGCAGAACGCAGAACACAGACACAGAACACAGAACACAGACACAGAACACAGAACACAGAACACAGAACACAGACACAGAACACAGAACACAGACACAGAACACAGAACACAGAACACAGAACACAGACACAGAACACAGAACACAGAACACAGAACACAGACACAGAACACAGAACACAGAACACAGAACACAGACACAGAACACAGAACACAGAACACAGAACACAGACACAGAACACAGAACACAGAACGCAGAACACAGAACACAGAACACAGAACACAGAACGCAGAACACAGAACACAGAACACAGAACACAGAACGCAGAACGCAGAACACAGACACAGAACACAGAACACAGAACACAGAACGCAGAACGTCACCTGAGCTGCGTTTCACACATCAGTAACCCTCTTCAGCAGTGACACAAACACATCGTGAGTCGATCCTCTCGCTACTGTCTCTTTAAAAAAGTGACTATCTGCCTTTAATACGGTCATTTAGCCGTTAGACGCGCTCGTCCGCCTCCCCAGATTCACCATCTTCATCATCTCATCATCTCATCTTCCTCATTTGAGTCTGGACTCCGCGGGGGATTCGTCTCAACACTCGACGACAAAAGTCCCTGAAGACTCCATAAAGATTTCATGGTCACGCATCATCTGTTCATGAAAAACAATTATCTTGACTTCTTCTTACTCTCCTTTTTCTGTTCCTTTTTTTTTTTTTTTTACTGTTAATAGCCCCTTGAGTTGCTCTGTGGGGATTTAAACAAGTTGATAGAACTCCATAGCTGTGGGTTCACTTTATTGCACGTTGGAACAAACAGCCTGCAGGAACCTGAGAGAATAGTTTCTCCAGATGGGTTTACAGTTTGAACCTAAGTCTTTATTCGAGTGAAAGTTTCTTTGGGATTCAACACCAAATCCACAGCATTTGCATTGCCTCCACACGGCTCTCAACATGGCGACGGCTGGGAAACACTTTGAAAGGAAGGACTTTGATATCAACAGGATTTTGGGATATGAACAAATATCTCAACGCCGACCTTTTAGAGAAGCTTGATGAAGGAGTGAAAGGTGATCCAACGAGTCCGCTGGACACTTGGAACCAAACAGACCGACTCAACGGAAATGTCACCAGCGGATCCGATGTTCCACTTTTCCATCTTCTTGGAGATAAACGACGCGTTCGGGCATCGACCCGTCAAACACTGCAGAGAACGGCGTCGACGAGCGACCAATGCACTAAATCAAACCGGCAGATGGGTGAACAGGAGACGTGTTGAAGTACGTGTTACTACTGTGAATTATTTTGGGGAAAAAGCATTCAGAGAATCCAAAAATGCTTTTACTGCTGAATACATTCACACGTACAAGGAATCCGGCTCGGTGATTTGTGCAGAACAATCAACACAGTGTAATGGTATAAGACATAATATAAACATAGGAATGTGAAAATGTTCAATAGAATGAACAAACAAATGGAGACTCCGTTAAAATAAGTCTGTGATCCGGTTAATAAAGTGTTTATAGAGCGGAAAGTATTTCAACATTGTCCTGAAATCAAAATCAAATATTGGTGTCAGCATTGTCCTGATAAACGATAACAGAGTCATAAATAAAACAATAAACTAATGTGGTTAAAGTGTTATCTGAGTGTTCTCAGGAGCTCCAGTGTGGAGGAGGAGGAGGAGGAGGAGGAGGAGGAGGAAGAGGAGGAGGATCTGCAGCTGGAGGAACAAACACTTTAATTGGACCAACAAGGTCAGAAGATGGAAAGTTACCGTCGTAAACCGGTGCAACTTTTAATAACTCTGCAAAGTATTTTCCACAATGCTGACAAATGTTCATATGAAATCACAGTAAACTACTTGTTCAATATGTATTTGGTTAAAAAAGCATAACAATGTACGGTATATTCCTGTATTTTGGAAGAAATTGGATGCATCTTTACAGAAATGCGTTACAGTGAAATAATTCCTTTCCTCTTGAAAACCATTTTAATATTCAAACATGTTGACACTTTTTTAAATTGCTTCCCAGATGGAATCAAAGGCTAACGTCCTCCAGCGAAGCAGAGAGACTTTGCCTCTTGTTTCAGTCTGAAGACACAAATTCGCCGTTCAAAGGCAAATCAGATATGAAAGCAATAATCTTCTTTGCAACATGAAGTAATTTTCTCTCTGCAGACTTTCACGTGAAACATCACCGGAAATATCTGAATTGAATATCAAATGAATTGATTAATATGACATATTAGTAAGTATCAATAACGTTGACTTTGTGTTAACTTAAGTACAAATGAAAAAGTGACAACACTGCATTTTAAAAATAGTAATTTCTTTATTTTTTTACAAATATTATATAGAGTCTTAAATACTGAAGGATAACACATATTTTCAACGATACATTTAAACATTTTGAAATTTAAAAATGTAAATCTCACCGACGGCCTCCTAGACGCACCATACAAATATATAAAAATAAGTCGTGACTTTCTGATCCACCCATCGTTAAGTCAGAGCAGATAGTGAGTCTGCGCCACAAATATAATTAAAACATCATATAATAAACATCACATGCCTAGAAACAGCAGGTTCAACACTTCCTGCTGCGTGAATCATCAACAAACACCTGAGGGGTGTGTCACCAACACATTATTGCATTATTGCACACAACTTGAACTCCACGACATTAAAGTTGCGTTGCTTTTACGGCCGTCTCCTCGTCCCTCGTCATGGCGTGGTTGTCGTACATCTCCAGACTCTTCTTGCTGTCCCTCCTCACCTTCTCGTCCTCCTCGTCTTTCTTGCAGCACTTGCAGCAGCAGCAGCAGCGTTTGCTGCAGAAGCCGAAGAGGGAGGTGACCACGGTGTCCCACGGCGCCATGGAGCGCATGGGCCGGGGCAAGAAGTCCCAGGTCTGCAGGCAGGAGGGCAGGAAGCGGGCGCAGCGAGACTGCATCACGTTCACGACGACCACGAAGACGACCAGCGCGATGAAGGGCACGCCGACGCCGACCAGCACCTGCCAGCCGGCCAGCGACAGGCCGAACACGGTCAGCGGGAACACCAGGAAGCACAGGACGAGGTAGACGGCGGCGAACCAGCGGTACTCCGCCGTGCGGTTCCCCAGGCCTCGGGCCAACCTGATGGGAATCCGCGTGAAGGGGATGGGGTACCACAGGAGGATGCCCATGACGTTGAAGAAGAAGTGGCAAAGTGCAATCTAGGAGGAAACAAAGATGTACATCAAGCAAGGCCGTCAGATGTCAAAGAAAATATCATTCAACAAGCGTTGAATGTCTGCGTTTCTGAATCAAATATATGTTTCATAAACAAGTTTCATATCCGCCTCGTGTCACGCGTGCAGAAACATACAATGCCAGGCGGTGAACGTTGGGAATTGGTTTGGTTTATGCCAAATAAATACATATATAAAAATATGTAACAACCAACGAGTGTGAATAAATAACCACATAGTTCTGAGTGGACTTTCTTAGGAAATGTTACGTAACAAGCGTAAAGTCAATGTTGACTTTTGGTTTCACACGGGACACGAACAGTGATCTCCTGAGTGAAAGTCATGTGTGTGTTTGGCCCTGCCCTCCCACCATTACTGGGCTCCTTAGACTCGCTATTACATTAAATATTCTTCATTAACCGTCACTCTTACTACATAATTTGCTTCGAATGTCCACATTCAATGTGTCGTATATGTTGTTTGCAGTTCAAAGTACAAGTACAATCTAAACAAACATGTCTGGGGACTGAGCTGATTAAAAGCTAACATGGTGACAGTGAAGCTGCAAGCATGTTGATGTGTATCAGGTAGAAGAAGCTCAATCATGTTCACTCCAGTGTTTAATGTGTTAGCATGCTAAAATTTGCTAATTAACAGTGAAAAGCACAGCTGAGGCTGATGGGAATGTCATTAGTTTTGATGATAAAGATGACACTCTATATTCTACAGTGTTACTTTGTAGCGAGGGTAAGAACATATCTTCATTTTCCATATATTTAAAAGTGATCGTTCTCCTGTCTTTCATGCAACTGTAGTTGTGAATATTTGGAGAAACGTTCCCTACGATGGGATGAAAGTTATTGGAATTCATCATCTGGGGACCATGAATATCTGTAAGGATGTTCATGGCAATCCATCAAGTAGCTGAGATATAAAGTCAAGGGATTTATGCGCTTTAATCTTAACCCAATAGTTGGGGAGATATTTCAGTTGGGACCAAAGAGCAATAATGCCATATATACATATAGCGGCACAAAAGAGAAACGTTCTCACCTGCAGGGAGTTGGCCAGCGTCTCTCCGGGGCTAGCCATAGCGGCGAGGATAGCCGTGGTTGTCGTTCCAATGTTTGAACCCAGTGTCAGAGGATACGCCCTCTCGAGGCTGATGACGCCAATACCTGGTGGGAGAAGATCGATGAGATGTAAGTGAATGGCGTACCAAGAAAAAGAAAGGACATTTTCAGAACACGTGTAATCGACTCACCAACAAGAGGAGTTATGGCCGAGGTGAAGACGGAGCTGCTCTGCACGATGAAGGTCATCCCCGCTCCCACCAACATGGCGATGTAGCCGGTGACCCAAGCGAAGGGGAAGGGGAAGTCTGCAGACAAATGGGAATACAAGGTGAGCAATGAACCCGGTGAGCTGAGAACCACCGAGTTCTTACCGGTGGAGCCCGGAGACGAGCCAGAAGCAGTGAGGCTCGCCCTGTGCCGGCCGGAGACAGCACGTGGTAGGTGATCGGTTCTTTACCTGTGTTGAGCACCTTCTTGATGACCACAGCCACCTGGCCCTTCAGCATGGAGTTGAGCAGCTTGACGATGAGGATGAGGCAGGTGCAGAGGGTGAGCAGCGACAGAGCCAGCAGGATGAGGCCCACCGCCAGGTCCGGCAAATTGGTGTTGACAAAGATGTGTACGCCTGCAACGGGAAGGTTGGCCTTTAAAAGCATCCTCTCAAGGCTTTGCTTATGTGATGCTAAATATAGCCTCGTGTGCGTGACTCCCTTTCGAGAGAACGCTTTTTGATTTTTTTAAAAGAGCATGTTGTAAAAAAGGAAAGTCTCTTTTGTTGTTGCTCTTTTTTTTATTTCAATGAGTGGTTTGGATACCTAACTTAGTTGTTTGTGTTGCCTAAACCTAGCTTAGTTGTTTGTGTTGCCTAAACCTAACTTAGTTGTTTGTGTTGCCTAAACCTAGCTTAGTTGTTTGTGTTGCCTAAACCTAGCTTAGTTGTTTGTGTTGCCTAAACCTAGCTTAGTTGTTTTGCTGCCTAAACCTAACTTAGTGATTTTTGTTGCCTAAACCTAACTTAGTTGTTTTTGTTGCCTAAACCTAACTTAGTTGTTTTGTTGCCTAAACCTAACTTAGTTGTTTGTGTTGCCTAAACCTAACTTAGTTGTTTTGTTGCCTAAACCTAACTTAGTTGTTTGTGTTGCCTAAACCTAACTTAGTTGTTTTTGTTGCCTAAACCTAACTTAGTTGTTTTTGTTGCCTAAACCTAACTTAGTTGTTTGGTTGACTAAACCTAACTAAGTTGTGTTCTGTGAACACGGAAGTTATATTTTGAAAAAACGAGCGGAAATTGACACGTGTTGCTGGACTTTCGCAGGAAAAAAAGCAACTTTCCGTAAGATATACGAGGAGATGTACGAGGATACGGATAAATAGTGACACTCGTCACCCGGAGAGGTTGGAAGGTATTTGTTTCTTCACTAAAAACCTAGCTAACGTTTAACTAGCATTAGCCCTTCTGTGCTACTGAAGGTGCTGAACGCATTGTAATGGTTGTAAGAGTGAATAAAGAGCAACAGTGTTGCTCCTTCCTTTCATCGTCTTCTGTCTGGATCTCCAGGTGATGTAATGGTTCTCTTTTACACTTCAGCTTCTATCTTCATCTTTTTCTAACTTGTTTTTGCTGCTGAATCGCATTGACATCCTGAATCTGTCCCTTCTGTCTGCTTTTGTGAAAAAAATGAGATGCTATTTTTTCAGGCAGTGCAGTTAGTGACAGTGTGGGCTCCTTGGTAATGTAGCTCTGACAGGTTGCTCTGACAGGAGTCGCAGCTTTGACCTACTTTGACCATTTAATGGTCACGTGACCACCCAAGGTGCTTCAGGGAGGCAGCATGAATAGACGTATTGAGCAGGTAGACGGGTCAAGGGAGTTTTTTTAGCTGAGTCACTGTTACGACTCAAAGGTAGTCATTGTCCGAGCATCAGAAGGTCTGGATGAAGGAGGTTGTTGTGTCTCTGTGTCTCATATGTCACTGAGCTTCAGTGGACCAGATAATCCTAACTGCTTTGTAAATGTTCTATTTTCTCTCTCTCTCTCTCTCTCTCTCTCTCTCTCTCTCTCTCTCTCTCTCTCTCTCTCTATCTATCTCTCTCTCTCTCTCTCTCTCTCTCTCTCTCTCTTTCTATCTCTATCTCTCTCTCTCCCCTGACCAATAGAGGCAGGCTTACATTTCTCTTGATAATCGGTCCAAGACGAGTTCATCTGGGTCCAGGTCAGGTTTCCCTCGTCCCAGCAGACGCCACCAGCAGTGCAGCTCTCCACTGTTGCATTCCAGAAAGTCTGCATGCAAAACCCCGCAAAAAAACAGCTTTAAACGCAGGAGCAGCAATAATTAAGAAGTCTGTGATAATCTTTAAACGATCACACGCAACATTCCACCTTTGATGAAATAACACACCTTCAAAGCATGAGCTAGCGATGCAATCACTGTGGTCACAGCATCAGAGGGACAATATCAATGATTAACAGGAAGAAGCAGAGGTAACCATCGCCTCATCATATGTTTTTACTGCCACCCTGTTGTGTTCAGTCTGTGGCAAACTGATAATTTAGTCATGTTGATTTTTATCTCACCGTGTTGGTCTCCTTTTTGCACCATACTTTGATCAGACTCTGGTTTCTGGCTGCCGGGTCACCGGTGGCAATGCCAGTGATGACAGATTTATCCAGCTAGGAAAACACAGAAACACATGTTTAAAAAATAAAAAATAAAAATCTTCATTATGTTTTCCTGATGACTCCGGTGCCGCTGGCTGCACCTGGATAATGGAGTCGGTGAGGGGGTCCGTGATGACGTTGAGCAGGTCGGGGGCGTTTTCTCCGCCCTGGATGTTGAAGGACTCGATGATGAGGTGGGTGAGCTTGTACAGAACGCCCGTGGCCACTTCCAGGGGCAGGAGAACCATCACCGACATCCAGTTGAAGAAGTCGTGGACCGTGGCGCCCGCAAAGGCCCTGGGCGCGAAAGGAACACGCCCCCGTTTATTAGCAGAGCCACTCGGGTCACGTCTCCGCCTTTCTTCGTTACCGTGCGCTCTGATTTACCTGCGGAACTCATTCCGGTCTCCAGCCTGCATCATCGCCACGATGGTGTTGGTGACCGAGGTTCCAATGTTGGCGCCCATGATGATCGGCACGGCGGACTGAACGTCCAGCACTAAGGAGAGGGATCGCCGCTGTGTTAAAGTGTTGTACGCTATACGTGTTAAAGTGTTGTACACTATACGTGTTAAAGTGTTGTACGCTATACGTGTTAAAGTGTTGTACGCTATAAGTGTTGTACTCTATACGTGTTAAAGTGTTGTACACTATACGTGTTAAAGTGTTGTACGCTATACGTGTTAAAGTGTTGTACGCTATAAGTGTTGTACTCTATACGTGTTAAAGTGTTGTACGCTATACGTGTTAAAGTGTTGTACGCTATACGTATTAAAGTGGTACATGCTATACGTGTTAAAGTGTTGTACGCTATACGTGTTAAAGTGTTGTACACTATACGTGTTAAAGTGTTGTACGCTATACGTGTTAAAGTGTTGTACTCTATACGTGTTAAAGTGTTATACACTATACGTGTTAAAGTGTTATACACTATACATGTTAAAGTGTTGTACACTATATGTGTTAAGGTGTTGCACGCTGTACGTGTTAAAGTGTTGTACGTGTTAAAGTGTTATACGCTATACGTGTTAAAGTGTTGTACGCTATAAGTGTTAAAGTGTAGCACGGTATACATGTTAAAGTGTTATACGCTATACGTGTTAAATTGTTGTACGTGTTAAAGTGTTATACGCTGTGCCTGTTAAAGTGTTGAACGCTATACGTGTTAAAGTGTTGAACGCTGTATGTGTTAAAGTGTTGTACACTATACGTGTTAAAGTGTTGTACACTATGCATGTTAAAGTGTTGCATGCTATACGTGTTAAAGTGTTATGCGCTATACGTGTTAAAGTGTTATACACTATACATGTTAAAGTGTTGTACACTATATGTGTTAAGGTGTTGCACGCTGTACGTGTTAAAGTGTTGTACGTGTTAAAGTGTTATACGCTATACGTGTTAAAGTGTTGTACGCTATAAGTGTTAAAGTGTAGCACGGTATACATGTTAAAGTGTTATACGCTATACGTGTTAAATTGTTGTACGTGTTAAAGTGTTATACGCTGTGCCTGTTAAAGTGTTGAACGCTATACGTGTTAAAGTGTTGAACGCTGTATGTGTTAAAGTGTTGTACACTATACGTGTTAAAGTGTTGTACACTATGCATGTTAAAGTGTTGCATGCTATACGTGTTAAAGTGTTATGCGCTATACGTGTTAAAGTGTTGTAAGCTATACGTGTTAAAGTGTTGTACGCTATACGTGTTAAAGTGTTATACGTGTTAAAGTGTTGTACATGTTAAAGTGTTGTACGCTATACATGTTGAAGTGTTATACGGGTTAAAGTGTTGAACGCTATACGTGTTAAAGTGTTGAACGCTGTATGTGTTAAAGTGTTGTACACTATACGTGTTAAAGTGTTGTACACTATGCATGTTAAAGTGTTGCATGCTATACGTGTTAAAGTGTTATACGCTATACGTGTTAAAGTGTTGTAAGCTATACGTGTTAAAGTGTTGTACGCTATACGTGTTAAAGTGTTATACGTGTTAAAGTGTTGTACATGTTAAAGTGTTGTACGCTATACATGTTGAAGTGTTATACGGGTTAAAGTGTTGTACACTATACACGTTAAAGTGTTGTACGCTATACGTGTTAAAGTGTTATACACTGTACCTGTTAAAGTGTCGTATGCTATACGTGTTAAAGTGTTATTCGCTATACGTGGTAAAGTGTTGTACACTGTACGTGTTAAAGTGTTGTACGCTATGCGTGTTAAAGTGTTATACGCTGTAAGTGTTAAAGTGTTATACGTGTTGAAGTGTTATACGCTGTAAGTGTTAAAGTGTTATACGTGTTAAAGTGTTATACGCTGTACGTGTTAAAGTGTTATACGTGTTAAAGTGTTATACGCTGTAAGTGTTAAAGTGTTATACGCTGTACGTGTTAAAGTGTTGAACGCTATATGTGTTAAAGTGTTGTACGTTATACGTGTTAAAGTGTTATTCACTGTACGTGTTAAAGTGTTGTACGCTATACGTGTTAAAGTGTTATACGTGTTAAAGTGTTATACGCTGTAAGTGTTGAAGTGTTATACGTGTTAAAGTGTTATACGCTGTAAGTGTTAAAGTGTTATTCGCTGTACGTGTTAAAGTGTTGAACGCTATACGTGTTAAAGTGTTGTATGCTATACGTGTTAAAGTGTTATACACTATACGTGTTAAACTGTTTCTACACTATACATGTTAAAGTGTTGTACACTAAACGTGTTAAGGTGTTGCACGCTGTACGTGTTAAAGTGTTGTACGCTATACGTGTTAAAGTGTTGTACACTATACGTGTTAAGGTGTTGCACGCTGTACGTGTTAAAGTGTTGTACGTGTTAAAGTGTTGTACGCTCTAAGTGTTAAAGTGTAGCACGGTATACATGTTTAAGTGTTATACGCTATACGTGTTAAATTGTTGTACGTGTTAAAGTGTTATACGCTGTGCCTGTTAAAGTGTTGAACGCTATACGTGTTAAAGTGTTGAACGCTGTATGTGTTAAAGTGTTGTTCACTATACGTGTTGAAGTGTTGTACACTATACGTGTTAAAGTGTTATACACTATACGTGTTAAAGTTTTGCTTGCTATACGTGTTAAAGTGTTATATGCTATACGTGTTAAAGTGTTGTACGCTATACGTGTTAAAGTGTTGTACGCTATACGTGTTGAAGTGTTATACGTGTCAAAGTGTTGTACATGTTAAAGTGTTGTACATGTTAAAGTGTTGTACGCTATACATGTTAAAGTGTTATACACTATACGTGTTAAAGTGTTATACACTATACGTGTTAAAGTGTTATACACTATACATGTTAAAGTGTTGTACACTATATGTGTTAAGGTGTTGCACGCTGTACGTGTTAAAGTGTTGTACGTGTTAAAGTGTTATACGCTATACGTGTTAAAGTGTTGTACGCTATAAGTGTTAAAGTGTAGCACGGTATACATGTTAAAGTGTTATACGCTATACGTGTTAAATTGTTGTACGTGTTAAAGTGTTATACGCTGTGCCTGTTAAAGTGTTGAACGCTATACGTGTTAAAGTGTTGAACGCTGTATGTGTTAAAGTGTTGTACACTATACGTGTTAAAGTGTTGTACACTATGCATGTTAAAGTGTTGCATGCTATACGTGTTAAAGTGTTATGCGCTATACGTGTTAAAGTGTTATACACTATACATGTTAAAGTGTTGTACACTATATGTGTTAAGGTGTTGCACGCTGTACGTGTTAAAGTGTTGTACGTGTTAAAGTGTTATACGCTATACGTGTTAAAGTGTTGTACGCTATAAGTGTTAAAGTGTAGCACGGTATACATGTTAAAGTGTTATACGCTATACGTGTTAAATTGTTGTACGTGTTAAAGTGTTATACGCTGTGCCTGTTAAAGTGTTGAACGCTATACGTGTTAAAGTGTTGAACGCTGTATGTGTTAAAGTGTTGTACACTATACGTGTTAAAGTGTTGTACACTATGCATGTTAAAGTGTTGCATGCTATACGTGTTAAAGTGTTATGCGCTATACGTGTTAAAGTGTTGTAAGCTATACGTGTTAAAGTGTTGTACGCTATACGTGTTAAAGTGTTATACGTGTTAAAGTGTTGTACATGTTAAAGTGTTGTACGCTATACATGTTGAAGTGTTATACGGGTTAAAGTGTTGAACGCTATACGTGTTAAAGTGTTGAACGCTGTATGTGTTAAAGTGTTGTACACTATACGTGTTAAAGTGTTGTACACTATGCATGTTAAAGTGTTGCATGCTATACGTGTTAAAGTGTTATGCGCTATACGTGTTAAAGTGTTGTAAGCTATACGTGTTAAAGTGTTGTACGCTATACGTGTTAAAGTGTTATACGTGTTAAAGTGTTGTACATGTTAAAGTGTTGTACGCTATACATGTTGAAGTGTTATACGGGTTAAAGTGTTGTACACTATACACGTTAAAGTGTTGTACGCTATACGTGTTAAAGTGTTATACACTGTACCTGTTAAAGTGTCGTATGCTATACGTGTTAAAGTGTTATTCGCTATACGTGGTAAAGTGTTGTACACTGTACGTGTTAAAGTGTTGTACGCTATGCGTGTTAAAGTGTTATACGCTGTAAGTGTTAAAGTGTTATACGTGTTAAAGTGTTATACGCTGTAAGTGTTAAAGTGTTATACGTGTTAAAGTGTTATACGCTGTACGTGTTAAAGTGTTATACGTGTTAAAGTGTTATACGCTGTAAGTGTTAAAGTGTTATACGCTGTACGTGTTAAAGTGTTGAACGCTATATGTGTTAAAGTGTTGTACGTTATACGTGTTAAAGTGTTATTCACTGTACGTGTTAAAGTGTTGTACGCTATACGTGTTAAAGTGTTATACGTGTTAAAGTGTTATACGCTGTAAGTGTTGAAGTGTTATACGTGTTAAAGTGTTATACGCTGTAAGTGTTAAAGTGTTATTCGCTGTACGTGTTAAAGTGTTGAACGCTATACGTGTTAAAGTGTTGTATGCTATACGTGTTAAAGTGTTATACACTATACGTGTTAAACTGTTTCTACACTATACATGTTAAAGTGTTGTACACTAAACGTGTTAAGGTGTTGCACGCTGTACGTGTTAAAGTGTTGTACGCTATACGTGTTAAAGTGTTGTACACTATACGTGTTAAGGTGTTGCACGCTGTACGTGTTAAAGTGTTGTACGTGTTAAAGTGTTGCACGCTCTAAGTGTTAAAGTGTAGCACGGTATACATGTTTAAGTGTTATACGCTATACGTGTTAAATTGTTGTACGTGTTAAAGTGTTATACGCTGTGCCTGTTAAAGTGTTGAACGCTATACGTGTTAAAGTGTTGAACGCTGTATGTGTTAAAGTGTTGTTCACTATACGTGTTGAAGTGTTGTACACTATACGTGTTAAAGTGTTATACACTATACGTGTTAAAGTTTTGCTTGCTATACGTGTTAAAGTGTTATATGCTATACGTGTTAAAGTGTTGTACGCTATACGTGTTAAAGTGTTGTACGCTATACGTGTTGAAGTGTTATACGTGTCAAAGTGTTGTACATGTTAAAGTGTTGTACATGTTAAAGTGTTGTACGCTATACATGTTAAAGTGTTATACACTATACGTGTTAAAGTTTTGCTTGCTATACCTGTTAAAGTGTTATATGCTATACGTGTTAAAGTGTTGTACGCTATACATGTTAAAGTGTTATACGCTATACGTGTTGAAGTGTTATACGGGTTAAAGTGTTGTACACTATACATGTTAAAGTGTTGTACGCTATACGTGTTAAAGTGTTATACACTGTACCTGTTAAAGTGTTGTATGCTATACGTGTTAAAGTGTTGTACGCTATACGTGTTAAAGTGTTATACACTGTACGTGTTAAAGTGTTGTACGCTATACGTGTTAAAGTGTTATACGCTATACGTGTTAAAGTGTTATACGTGTTAAAGTGTTATACGCTATACGTGTTAAAGTGTTGTATGTGTTAAAGTGTTATACGCTATACGTGTTAAAGTGTTATATGTGTTAAAGTGTTGTACGCTATACGTGTTAAAGTGTTATACGTGTTAAAGTGTTGTACGCTATACGTGTTAAAGTGTTATACGCTGTACGTGTTAAAGTGTTCTACGCTATACGTGTTGAGTTGATTTTTTTGTTGTTCTGGGTCTCTTTGTAGTTGTTTAGCCACACCTCTCTGTGGTTTTGTGGTTGTTCTATGTCACTTTCTATTGTTATTTTTTGTTGTAGTAGTTTTGTGTCTATTTGTCGTTGCTTTGTCTATCTTTGGAGTTGCTTAGCTGTACCTCTCTGTGGTTGTGCATCTCTTTGTCTCTTTGTAGTTGTGTTGTGTCTCTTTGTAATTGCTTAGCCACACCTCTGTGGTTTAGTGGTTGTTTTATGTCACTTTTTATTGTTATGTTTTTTCTTTACAGTTATTTTGTTTCTATTTGTTTTAGACAAATTGGCATCTCTCTACTCATTGTGTGTCTCTTTGTAGTTGCTTTGTGTCTCGTTGTCATTTTATGTTTCTTGTGGTCATTTTGAGTCTTTGTAGATGAAGAACGGGGGGGCCCTGACACTTAGGGCACCTGGGCCTGTTCCCCAATTGGCACGTTCAGTAATCCATCCGTGCATGCTCGTGTCTGCGTAGACATGTTGACAAATGTAAGAGTGTGTGTGTGTGTGTGTGTGTGTGTGTCCTACTTACATCCAGAGGACACCATGCTGACCACAATAGAGGAGGAGGTGCTGGAGCTCTGCACCAGCACTGTGACTAACACCCCGATCACCAGCCCGGCCACAGGGTTGGACAATATCACATTGTCCTGGAAGATGTCACCAGCAGCTTTGCCTGTACACACACACACACACACACACACACACACACACACACACACACACACACACAAACACACACACACACACACAACCTCAGGTCAAAACCCCAGCGCTGCATGCACATTGCATAAGCTGTGTTTTGTTGGCCCTGGCATTATCAAGGAGATAAAGCTAATGTACAGGGATGGCTGGTGATAAAGATAATAAATGTAATTCTGTGAATTCACCTCCGACGAGCTGGAAGGCCGAGCTGAGGACGTCCAGCGAGCAGATGAAGAAGTAGAGTAGCCCGAGCAGCAACAGGGTCTTGACGATGCCCGACAGCACCCTCATAAGCTTCCCCCTTGTGTCCAGGTCTGTGGGGAACACACAAAGCGCTGACTCAGACTCGGGCTTTTGTAAAGGCGAGCCCGCGGCGCGGAGGACGGCGGGCGGCCTCACCTGACCACCTGACCCCGGTGTCCTTGAGCTCCGGGAGGTCCCAGGGGTTGTCTGCGTCTGGATCCTGGCTCACCAGGTCCACGGTGGAGTAAGACGGCAGGATGGTTCCATCCTTAGCCGGAGCGTCGTCGTCTGGGGATGGAGGGAGGAGAGGAGGAGGGGATTAGAAAGCAAAAGCACCGGTTGAGCAGGTTCCTAAAGAGTCCGACGGCAAAGGGACGTACCGAGAGTCCGGGAGGAATCCGTCCCCACTTGAGTTCTTGGAGCCATGACGGTCTGAGGAAGGAGAAAGTCACGGTTAATAAGTAGTATGATTACATTATAGACACGTCGTTATATCTTTACAACATTAAAAGAGCAGCCTCCTTACGGGAGCAGAAGTTGATAAAGTGCAAGCTGGCTTTTCAAAATAAAATGACTTTTTCAATGCAATGAATTGGTGAATTAAAATTTACATCCAGTGGAACTGAGTCACTGTGATTACAATAAATAAGAAATAACACACAAAAAGAAACCGACAAGACTCTCCAGGTAACTTCACTACAAAGCATCTCCCCCACATTTTCTCCCGCGCTCCCTCCTCCTCCTCCTCCCACTCCTCTTCCTCCCCTCCCCTCCTCTAATAGCAGCAAATCCCCCGCGGCCCCCCAGACACCGGGAGGCTTTACCTGCAGCAGTGAGCGGAGAGCGGACCTGCACCTGGTCACCTGTAGCTCTGCTGCGCGCGGAGGCTGCTTTTATAGCGCAGAGCACACACACAAACACACACACAAACACACACACACACACACACACACACACACACACACACACACACACACACACACACACACTGATGCGGTTCAAAGGTCGCACACACACATGCAGAGGGCAAGAGGCTGCGAGGAGCTTTGATCTGAGAGATAAAAACTCTGGAATTGTTTTATGAATTATGAGCAGAGGGCTGGAAAATACAGCAAATACAATTATGAGTGGAAATATGACCCACAGCAGTTTATTTTTAAAAAGTTTCATTGTTGAATTTATTATGATATACATAATGTATCCTTACAATCATAATATGTTGACGTTAGTGAGGTAACAGCAAACAGAGTAGATACAGTATTTGTATATAACCATGTTGTGGGTGAACCCTGTCCACCTTTAGTCCTCAGGTCCTCAGGTTTAGTCCTCAGGTCCTCAGGTTTAGTCCTCAGGTCCTCAGCTTTAGTCCTCAGGTTTAGTCCTCAGGTTTAGTCCTCAGGTCCTCAGGTTTAGTCCTCAGGTCCTCAGGTTTAGTCCTCAGGTCCTCAGGTTTAGTCCTCAGGTTTAGTCCTCAGGTCCTCAGGTTTAGTCCTCAGGTTTAGTCCTCAGGTTTAGTCTTCAGGTTTAGTCCTCAGGTTTAGTCCTCAGGTTTAGTCCTCAGGTTTAGTCCTCAGGTTTAGTCTTCAGGTTTAGTCCTCAGGTCCTCAGGTTTAGTCCTCAGGTTTAGTCCTCAGGTCCTCAGGTTTAGTCCTCAGGTTTAGTCCTCAGGTCCTCAGGTTTAGTCCTCAGGTTTAGTCCTTAGGTCCTCAGGTTTAGTCCTCGGGTCATGAAACAAGAACAGGATGCTGCCCTCTGGTGGTCGTGGGTGTAATACGAAGCTGCAGATATTTATGTTCATTTTTCTGTTTTGAAAGAAAGGTGTTGAAGCTGTTTTGAACTATTGTGTTTAGTTTTGAGTGGTTTTATGAGGTGAAACTTGACGCTGCCATCTTGGAGGAATAAATTATGAATGTATTAAACAATTTATTTTTGATCAATTGAAGAAAGATAAAATACTGGGTTGTTTCAATTTTTAAATTTTTTTTTATAATGTTCATTCTTTGGCCAGTATGTCTAGTTTTGTCTTGTGCAGTGTGTTATTATAATAATATTAATATATATATATATATTGAACAATAATTAAGAACTCGAGCTGAAGTGATCATAACTCGTGTCCATACAAAGACCATAAACTGTAACGAGGGGTCACAAATAGACATTATTTTTTATATTTTCCTTAAGTTGGGAACCTCGGTTCTGCATCATATCGACTGTGTGTGGAAAGTTGTCATTAAATGTTACATGATAATTTTAGAGATATGACTGTCACAACATATTACTGAAACCAATGTTATGGATTTAAGTCAATGATTAATCTGTGTTACTCCCAAAGAACTCAATAACACTTTTTTTAAAAGAGTTCAGTCAGTCCACCTTAAAGAGACATGTTGTGTTGCTCTTCCTCCTCTTCCTCTTCCTCTTCTGGCAGGACTCTGCAGCACTGCACAGCTCCTTCATCACCAGCTGATTCACCGCCGGCTGAGGAGAGCTACCGAAAGTCCTTCCTTCTGCTGCTGTCAGGCTGCACAACAAGCTGAGCTCTCAGTAGACCACTAACACTTCACTTTACTCTCAGTAGACCACAAACACTTCACTTTACTCACTGTGGACCACTAACACTTCACTTTTCTCTCAGTAGACCACAAACACTTCACTTTACTCACTGTGGACCACTAACACTTCACTTTACTCTCAGTAGACCACTAACACTTCACTTTACTCTCAGTAGACCACTAACACTTCACTTTACTCACTGTGGACCACTAACACTTCACTTTACTCACTGTGGACCACTAACACTTCACTTTACTCACTGTGGACCACTAACACTTCACTTTACTCACTGTGGACCACTAACACTTCACTTTACTCACTGTGGACCACTAACACTTCACTTTACTCTCAGTAGACCACTAACACTTCACTGTACTCACTGTGGACCACTAACACTTCACTGTACTCACTGTGGACCACTAACACTTCACTTTACTCACTGTGGACCACTAACACTTCACTTTACTCACTGTGGACCACTAACACTTCACTTTACTCTCAGTAGACCACTAACACTTCACTGTACTCACTGTGGACCACTAACACTTCACTGTACTCACTGTGGACCACTAACACTTCACTTTACTCTCAGTAGACCACTAACACTTCACTTTACTCTCAGTAGACCACTAACACTTCACTTTACTCACTGTGGACACTTTGATTGCACTCATCTGGTGCAATATAAGTACATTGAAGTACTTTTATGTACTTTTTTCTTCAGTTTTTATCCCCATGAGATCTAAGATCACCTGTAAAAAAACAACATACCAGTTATCTCCAAAAAAGAATAAAAACACTGATTATGGTCATTAATCTGTATTATTATTGTACTATTATTGTATTATTATTGTATTGTTATTATTACTGTATTACTATTGTATTAATATTGTTTTTGTATTGTAATATTATTGTATTATTATTGTATAATTATTGTATTATTATTATATTGTTGTAATATTTCTGCAATAATATAGTATTATAATTGTTGTATTATTGTTTTATTACTGTATTATTATTGTTTTGTTACTGTATTATTATTATTATTATTATTATTATTATTGTATAAGTATTATATGTTTGCAATATTACTGCATTAATATAGTATTATTGTTATTGTATTATTACTGTATTATTATAATATTATTGTTTTATTACTGTATTATCATTGTATTTTTATAGCTTTATCATTGTATTGTTATAGTTTTATCATTGTATTAGTATGTATAATTATGATCCGTCCGGCTCCAGCAGAACAAACACAACTTGATGAAACCATCATGTTGTGTTTGTGCGTCATAAACGATGCACAAGCAAAACATATGAGGATTTATGATCGTGGCCGAAGATTCAAACCTCAAGTCAAACATTCACAGAAGTCATAGTTTATTCTGTAATGAATTTATGTTTATAATATAACTATCCTTAATTATGTCTTTGTCTACCGTGTTTATTTTTAACCTTCAACTCGTGTTCCTTTGTTTGTGCAAACATGATCAATATTCTGATTCTCATAATCATGTTGATTGAAATCAACATGAAAAATGGGAGGAATCTGAATCTGGATTTGAATGTAAATTAATTAACTTTTCTATCTTATTATTTTTTATTTGCACATTCTGACCACTGAAAATGAAATACATATAAAAAAATCTAAATATTTTATTTTCACTTGTCAACAGAGACGAGCAGTAAACTGTGTATAAATACCATAAAAACAAACATGATAAAATATTAATCCTCATTTACGTTCTCAAATCTTCTACTCTGAATCAACCTCGTTATCAAAGTGAATATTAACAATGTTTATGCCTCTTAAGGAGCAATAAATCACCACGGAAACTTAATTATTCCTTCAAATATTGCATAATTGGGTAATTATTGGCTAATTATTTTGTGCCGATAAGCGGCGTAGAGTTATGGCTTTAAATAAACATTGATTACACGTTGCTGATAGTCGACAGGTTTATGGAAGCTTCTGTGCAGTTATGAGTTATGGGATATTCTGCGTTTGATTGGCTGACCTTGACCTACGCTCGGAGCACCCTGAGGTGGCTCCGTGTTGACGAGTCAGCGGGTTATTGATCGACTAAATCAGAAGACCCACATATATACGGTGCGGCTTACTTTGACCTTTGACCCTCCACCCACGCAAGACACCGCCCTGTGATTATGGTTTATGATGTGGAGAGTTATCATTGTTTTTATGTGTGGAGCTGCAGAGAGAGCCATGAAGGCAGAAACACTCAGCGGCTAGAACTCGTCTCCGGTCACGGGGTCGCGACCCAAAGAGAAGACTGGGGCGCCATGGAGTCCGCCTGCAGGTTGTTGGGTCCGTGAGACTCTGAGAGAGGAAGCAGCGAACACGAACAACACAAACGTGTTTGTGTTGACCTCAGAGTGACGGGAAGGGAAATAAACTAAAGCAGCAAGGAAACATGGAGCCAACTTATGAACCTATGAACGCATGAATAAAGACCACCGGCAGGATTCTGATCTCAGGCCCAGATAATGTTACATTTGCATCTTTTCTGTAGAGTTGGCTCCGCCCCCTTTCTTTTGGTCTGTTTTATCTATAAGGAAAGTTTAATCCTCCAGCAGATAAAACATCACAAGACAAAGTGCAAAAGAAAGAAAGAAAGAAAGGAGAAGAGAAGCCTACATGTTCTCTGTCTGTCCACTGGATGGCGCTGCTGTGATGCTGTGAGGAATCACTGCATCACACATCCACCAGCAGATGGAGCGAAGACATGTGTTCATGGGTTCATGTCTCCATGGGTTCATGTCTCCATGGGTTCATGTCTCCATGGGTTCATGTCTCCATGTGTTCATGTGTTCATGTGTTCATGGGTTCATGTCTCCATGTGTTCATGTGTTCATGTGTCCATGGGTTCATGTCTCCATGGGTTCATGGGTTCATGTCTCCATGTGTTCATGTGTCCATGGGTTCATGTCTCCATGGGTTCATGGGTTCATGTCTCCATGTGTTCATGTCTCCATGGGTTCATGGGTTCATGTGTCCATGGGTTCATGTGTCCATGGGTTCATGTCTCCATGGGTTCATGGGTTCATGTCTCCATGTGTTCATGTCTCCATGGGTTCATGGGTTCATGTCTCCATGGGTTTATGTCTCCATGGGTTCATGTGTTCATGTCTCCATGTGTTCATGTCTCCATGGGTTCATGTCTCCATGTGTTCATGTGTTCATGTGTTCATGTGTCCATGGGTTCATGTCTCCATGGGTTCATGGGTTCATGTCTCCATGGGTTCATGTCTCCATGTGTTCATGTGTTCATGTGTTCATGTGTCCATGGGTTCATGTCTCCATGGGTTCATGGGTTCATGTCTCCATGTGTTCATGTCTCCATGGGTTCATGGGTTCATGTCTCCATGGGTTTATGTCTCCATAGGTTCATGTGTTCATGTCTCCATGGGTTCATGTTTCCATGGGTTCATGGGTTCATGTCTCCATGTGTTCATGTCTCCATGGGTTCATGTGTCCATGGGTTCATGTCTCCATGTGTTCATGTGTTCATGTGTCCATGGGTTCATGTCTCCATGTGTTCATGTGTTCATGTGTTCATGTGTTCATGTGTCCATGGTTTCATGTCTCCATGGCTTCATGGGTTCATGTCTCCATGTGTTCATGTCTCCATGGGTTCATGTGTTCATGTCTCCATGGGTTCATGTCTCCATGTGTTCATGTCTCCATGGGTTCATGTGTTCATGTCTCCATGTGTTCATGTCTCCATATGTTCATGTCTCCATGGGTTCATGGGTTCATGTCTCCATCGGATGATGTGTTCATGGTAAATCATGCAACAAATAAGTATTTATTCAAAAAAAGTCTTTTAAGTATTACAAGTAAAGGTTGGATGAAGAGTACTTTACCTTCACCCTGTTGTGTTTCTGCTGTGAGGAACGTTCACTGTGTGTTGGTGAAATTAAATAATGAATCACTCTGTGACGTGGATTATAATGCAGCTGCTACAACGTTCAACCAGAGACACGCTGATGAAAGACAAAGGTTTATTGAATCTTCATCCGGATGTGAAACAATGAACAGAGAGAACATTGGGATTCATTCATTCATGACCCGTCGGAGTCCAGTTCAGCTCCTCAGTATCGCAGCATGACCTGCAGAGAAAACATGACTTATTGATTATGAAATCTCGTATCTTTTCTCAGTGCCGATCGACCGGTGACTCACGTCGTGGAGCCAGTCGGTGAAGGCGGAGGTTCGCGTGAAGACGGTGGGCTTCTTGGCCTCGTTGCAGATCCGAGACGACACGAAGCTGGTGACGCCCTGAACCAGCCAGCGGCCGCCCGGGCCGGCGCAGCTGAGCGGCCCGCCGGAGTCGCCCTGCGGCCAGAGACACACAGTGTGAAGGAAAGGAATCGAACCCTCGGTCACGGCGGGAAGGTCACGGGACACGCACGTTGCATCCGGACGCGGCGTCTCCTCCGGCGCAGATCATGGTGCTCTTGGCGTTGGCGCCCCACCAGTCGCTGCGGCTGCACACGGCGTGCTCCACCACCGGCAGCCGGGCCTGCTGCAGCCTGTCGGGCATCGGGCCGTGGGCTGAGGACACAGGGGGGCAGAGCTGCAGCAACACGGGGAGGCATGGAGGCCGAGGCATGGAGGCCGAGGCATAACCAAAATGTGTAATTTTCTCATGTTTATTCTATGGAGATAATACATGTAATTCTCCTGGTGTCCACTAGAGGCATCACTGCTGTATTATAGAGATAATACATGTTATTCTCCTGGTGTCCACTAGGGGCATCACTGCTGTATTATAGATAATACATGTTATTCCCCTGGTGTCCACTAGGGGCATCACTGCTGTATTATAGATAATACATGTTATTCTCCTGGTGTCCACTAGGGGCGTCACTGCTGTATTATAGAGATAATACATGTTATTCTCCTGGTGTCCACTGGGGGCATCACAGCTGTATTATAGAGATAATACATGTTATTCTCCTGGTGTCCACTAGAGGCATCACTGCTGTATTATAGAGATAATACATGTTATTCTCCTGGTGTCCACTAGGGGCATCACTGCTGTATTATAGAGATAATACATGTTATTCTCCTGGTGTCCACTAGGGGCGTCACTGCTGTATTATAGAGATAATACATGTTATTCTCCTGGTGTCCACTAGGGGCATCACTGCTGTATTATAGAGCTTAATGATTTTATGGCAGTTTCTTGACATATTTTGTCCTTTAAGGTCATCAGAGCAATAGTCTACTATTTCTTCACATGCTCTGTTGAAACTAAAGCACCACTTCCACTTCCACTTCCTCTTCCTGTCCTCCAGTGAAACATTCAATGCACGCAGTGACTTTACTGTAAAGGTTTCCCCAGCCGGTGATGTAACACGGGGTCCCATGGGCGGGGATCTCTCCGGCCTCCGGAAGACAAGCCACGCCCACGCTGTCACTCATGATGGGGCTCTTATCCAGTTTCAGCAGGGCCAGGTCGTTGCTGGAAAACAACCACTGCTATAGTTTCCATTCAGAACATCCTTCATGGGTTAATTGGGTACATAACCATTTGGGAATTTACTTTAAAATGTCAGGTAGTTTGCTTACAGGTGTACAATCAGTGTGATTTACGTAGTTAAGTTAAGCAGGAACTCCAGATACAGGTGTGTGCACATGGACAAAGTTTGACTTGTCCCTTTAAATGATTCTCAGAGTGCAAAACCAAAAGGGAATTTATTTAATTTGCAGTCTAAAATGTGTATATAATAACTCACCCATCAGCCACAAAGTCGATGTCCCACATCGGGTGGACTACGATGCGCAGGATGTCCCGGACCTGCTCGGTGCCGTCCTGCCGGCTCAGGTCGTGTTCCCCCAGCACCACGCGGTACACGTCCCCGGGCCTGAGGGACCACAGCTCGGTTAGGTCGCATCCCCTCACCTCACACACCTCACACACGTCACACACACACGTCACACACACCTCACACACACCTCACACACACCTCACACACACATCGCATCTCATTGGTCAGTCACCAGATGCAGTGTCCGGCCGTCATCACCCAGCGAGGGCCAATCAGAGTCCCTCCACAGGTGTGATGGAAACGGCTGCCGTGCTTCACCTGCAGGGAGATCTGAGGAAAATACATATTAATAATTACAATGTAATTCTGAATAGATAATAGACTCCTTTTCTGTTAGTGAACATGATGTGGGCAGAGCATAGGTGGAGGCAGAATAATTATTGATTCCAATCATTTCATTTTAAGTTTATATAAGTAAAAAAGAAAATAAACAAAGAAAAGGAAAAAAAGGAAAAAGAAAATAAACAAAGAAAAGGAAAAAAAGGAAAAAGAAAAAAGTGAGAAAAGAAAGAAAAAAGAAAAAAAGGGAAAAAAAGGAAAAAGGAAAAAATGAATAGAAGAAAAATACGAACAAAACAGGAAATATTTTGAGAAAATAGAAAAAACAACAACAAGGCAAATAGAAAAAAAGGAATACATGTAATACACAAAAAAACTAAAACAAAATAGAAAACAATTAAAAAAATATTTAAAAATACTTAAACATTAGACCAACTACGAACAATCAGACACAGACAGACAGAAATCATCATCCTCCATATTGAATACTATAACTATTATATATTAATGAAAGTTGTGCACTTCGGCCCCTGGGGGTCCCTTGGATCCCAAAGTTGCAACCTTTCATTCTTACCACCATTTTGTTTTCAGTTCATACAGGCCACTCGCTGAATAATTATAATATTAAAATAATAAAATAATTGGCAGAAACATCTGGATGTCGTCACACTTCATCGCGTCGTGTTTGGCCTCCAGTCTTTCCTCCGTTTGTCCTCTAACAGCTAACAGCTACCAGCTACCAGCTAACAGCTAACAGCTAGCGTATTGCTGGTATACGCTCAGTATAAAGCGGTGGGCTCGTACCTGCCAGGGCCAGCTGTGTGGCCGGGCCTCCTCTCCGTTCACGACCCGGCTGACGTCCGGCTGCACGGCCGGTGCAGCGCATCCAAAAACTGCAAAAACACAAAAATATTGGATGATTTTTTTTTTCTCTTTAACTGAAATGAGTTGATCTCAATGTCTCAATGCGACTCACCGTACGCCACCGGGAGCAGCAGGAGGGCCAGGGTCTGCATCATGGTGTCGTCTGAAGACACACACACACTCTAGCCCTCTTATACCGCCTCATGCCTTCCAGCCTGAGCTCAGGTCACAGGGAACCCACGGAACATCTAATCAGCGCTCGCTGCCGATTGTGGCTGAGAAGAACTTCCTGTTCCACAGGTGCATCAGCTGCTGGGCCGGGACGCGGCCTGTGCATGAACACGTGTACATAATGTACATGTGTTCATGTGTTCACGTACATGAACACATGAACACATGTACATAATGTACATGTGTTCATGTGTTCACGTACATGAACAAAATGTACATACTTAACATGTGTTCATGTACATGAACACATGTTAAGTATGTACATGTGTTCATGTGTTCATGCACATGAACACATGTACATTTTGTTCATGTGTTCATGCACATGAACACATGTACATTTTGTTCATGTGTTCATGCAAACACAAACTAAAGAAGATGACCCTCAGAACAAAGTGTTCCTGAGAGAAACTGTTTGTGAAAATGTTGCTGAAGCTCCAGAATGAGAGACGGAGGAAGGGAACCGAGACGGGGCGTTCAGGGTCCTCCGTCGTCTCGCCGCTCAGGGTGCTGCGAGAAAACACACTTTCCTCCTGCGACCGCAGAACTGGATATCTTTGGGTTCCCGTCAAGAGAAACAGTCCTGTAACAACGTTCTGTGCTCTAATAACAGGCAGACCCCACTGCTGGACCTGGACCCGGACCTGGACCTGGACCTGGACCTGGACCAGGACCCTGACCTGGACCTGGACCTGGACCTGGACCTGGACCCGGACCCTGACCTGGACCTGGACCTGGACCTGGACCAGGACCCGGACCTGGGAACCGGATATCGCTCTCTGGAGAGTCCGGCGTGCATCCATAAATTCATTTTTTTTAAAGAGGCTTGGCTGGTTTCCCGCTGCGTTCAGGTGACTCCCTCCAGGCGCCGCAGAGAGATTTATGGATCTGACATGAGCTGCGTGTTTGCATAACACGGCAATGACAGAACCGTGAATAATTGGGATTATGGGCCGCAGCTCACGATGGATTAACAAGCGACAGCGTTTACAGGAGGTCGGTCAGCTGGGAGCCGCCATTTGTTATGAATGAAACAATACATTCTATGAAGGTTTTGAAGTCATTTTAATAATTTATTTCAAATGCAAATAATGGATTTTTTCACATTTAGCAGTTATTTTTAACATTTTGCTGCAAACTGTATACATTGCGACACTTTTACGACGTTGCAAATTACAGTTACATCATTCAATATTATTATAAAGACATAAAGTAACTATGATAGAAACATACGGACTGATTTACATCCAGAAATGTGATTAACAGTCTCCAGCTAGCAGCTCTGTGAGGCTGTGCTAAATGCTTTGAGCAAAATGCTAACGTCAGCATGCTAACCTGCGGATGTTTAGCAGGTATGTTTTTTGCAGATTGATATCCAAAAAAAGTAAATGCATGTCCAAAAGATTCTGGGGGAACCGTACCACAGGACTCTCACCCAGGAGACCGCTGTTCATGTCTTGTGCGAAAACAAACATTTTACGTTAACTTATTTATATTTACGTCAGTAAATAGAGTGACAAAAGTTATTATGTTAAGGCAAACCATGATATTTACTAAACAAGAGGTTTTGTCACATTTTTGTTTTGGAAAAAAATAATAATTGAGAATGCAGTTCAGTTTTATGAGTTGAGTTTTTACAACGTTAGCGTGTTAGCTTGCTAACATTAGCTAATTAGCACTTAACGAACAATACAGGTGAGACTGAAGGGATTGTCGCTTATAGTTCTGCAGGAATTTGGAAGTATTGGAGAAATATAAATCTTGAGCAATGAAAAAGGATCATCAAAGTTATCTTATATTGATTATGTCATGTTGTCTAGATGTCATGCGTGTTAAGATGAAAGCTTCATCTGCTGCATATCAAATCAAAAGCGTCACTAACCGAGTCAGAAATGATTTCTGTATCATATTAAAGTACTCAACATTTTACAGCATAACATATTTAGATTTTTACGATAAAATGGCTGGAAAAATATAGTTTTGGTGTAAAGTTATACGAGCTGTTCCTAAACCGTCTGCATGTATAATCTGCCTTTTTTTAATAGTTTTTTTCTTCTGGGTTCAAAAAGAAATGGAGACATTGTTCTGCTGAACTACGTAAATCGATATTTCCAAAGAAAAATGCAGTTTCAGCCGCAGAAGCAGGCCTGCTCTTTCTTCAGCGGCAGACAGAGATAAATGATCTGAGACCAGCCAGCGCCGGTTAAGGCCAACTTTATATCTCCCAAGGTTTTCAGATATGTCAAAAAAATGTGACGAGAGCCGCCTGGAGGCGGAAGAAACGCTGCCAATTAGAGCTTTGCAACATAAATCACACTTTACTGCTGTCACGCCGAGTGGCCAACGCTCCGAGGATAAGAATCTCAGCCGTTAATAGGAGGCAAAGAAAAGTAGGTTGAATAAATGCATAGCACATGCATGGTTCACGGTGTCACCTTTCACCACGAGAGGCGATGCGTGAACACGGTGCTGTTCGGTTGGACGCTCACACTCTGCAGGATATCGCCCGGTGATCCAGAAGATGTTTCCAAAAGTGCAGAATGCACAGCAAAAAGAAAAGGGTTGACATTGTAGTGTTTGTGCTGGTTTCTGTCCTCGCTGATGGTTAGAGAATAAGATTGATGCCACTCTCATGTTTCTGTGGTTAATATGAATCTAAAGCCAGCTGCTGATTAGCTTAGCTTAGCTTAAAATGTGCTGTGTATCCATTACACAAACAAGATATAAGGTATACAAGTTGTTGAGCTTCGTATTAATGGCACAAAGGGGCACTGGCACTTTTGCAACCAATAAACAGGAAGTGACCATATATGGACTGAGGAGGAGTGATGTAGAGACGCTGTATACGTCTCTGATGTCGACCTGTCAATCACCTAGTAGCCCCGCCCCTAAAGCGTCCCCTGCTTTATGGTCTGTTTGACTCTGAATGACCATAATTTACTAAATGAACATCATGCTGTATTGAAGAAGACTTGAAACTAGAGATTGAGACATAAACTCATGTTTACAATGTTTACTGAGGGAATACATCAAGAGAAGTAGAGTCATTTATATAGACTTCTATACAACCAGAGGAGTCACCCCCTGGTGGTCAGGAGAGAGAATGCAGCTTTAACACATGAAGCATAGACTTCTATACAACCAGAGGAGTCACCCCCTGGTGGTCAGGAGAGAGAATGCAGCTTTAACACATGAAGCATATACTTCTATACAACCAGAGGAGTCACCCCCTGGTGGTCAGGAGAGAATGCAGCTTTAACACATGAAGCTTTGGCTTCCTTCTGCAGAACTGGAGGTTGCTCTGTGCTACTGAATGAAGATTAATATTCCACATTTGCAACTCGAGAGTGGTGACAATCTTCTCTTCTAGAAAACAAAAAACGAGTATTTCCCCAAATCTGAAACTATTCCTTGAACACGAATGTGTTTCACAGCACTGTTCATCATGAATCAAATCCTCCTCTTCCTTTTGCTCCCCGTGGCTATTTCAGTACCATCCGGTTCTCTCACTTGTTTTTTTTAGAGGACGGTTGCTGGTGAGGGAGCAGCCGAGTGAAGTCGCCTTCAGGCTCCAGTCAGAGACGATTACGTCTGCGAGTAGCACAAAACGTAGCCCTCGGGTGGGTTTTTTTGGACATGCAATCCTTTACTGAGACGCTCCATTCTGTTGGGGTGGTTTTAATCTAATTAGTGCAGCAGATGTTGTTTCTGAGTACATACAAAAAGAAAATGTTTTTTTTACTCAGCCGTGAAAAGTCGAGTGAGTAATTCTTCTCTCAGCCGTGCGTTATTTCACACTGAGCTGCACAGTCTGCTTCACTGGTGGCTAAGTGCTGCGTTCAATGCCACTTCACCAGTGTCCTGTTTAAAGACATGAAGAACTAGAAGAATGTCACAAACAAAATGTTATATATTTGGGGTTTCACTTTACATTCGGACTCGGGCACGGCGCTCAGGTTTAGGGCACGTTGGCACCATGAAAGTGTATTTAAGACTAAAATCAAAGCCAAATTTGTTTTACTTGCAGATGTTCTGATCGCAGCATGACGGTGAGCTCATCGTCAGAAGGAAGAACAACTTCTAAAGTCCTTTGTTGTCCTTCGTGGACCCTCAAGCCAAGCAAACAAAAAAAGAAGAAGAAAAGAAAGAGAGCTGTTCACAGCAAGGAGACTGATAATTGGCATTGATGGATGAAGGAAATCCTATATCCAGATAAAGTGCTCTGGGCCGAGCAGCTGGAGCTTTACGGGACACTCTATTTCCTCCTCTTGTCTTCAACCATCATCATCTTTTATTTCACACTCCGCTTGATGATCCACCCTCACACCTCGGAGCCCCGCCGGTCAGCTCAGAAAAAGAGAGTTTTTATTGGTAATGGACTCCATTTGGGGACCTTGGGGATCCTGTGGTGCTACTTTTCAGTTTGATTCATTACCCCTCCCCTTCTATATTCTCTACCTCTTCCTCCCCTCCTCTTGCCCACCGCCTAACTAAAACCTTGTTGGTCAAATTAAAAACAGTTTAGCCCGCTGCACTGGCTTCCATCACCAGCCTATGAACCCAAAGTGCTTCGGTCATGTAAGACGGAGGCCCCGTGATTATCTCTGCTCTTTTAACTCGCAAATCAAACTGGGGTTCAGCTGCCGGCCCCCCGACCCGATAGCAGCTTTTATGAAGGGGAGTGAAAACGAGAAGCCCGGCGTCTTTACTGCGGAAGCGGTTCTTTCACGACGTCGTTGGGAACCTCGGCACGGGGGAGCAGATCTGGGTCGCCGAGAGCGACTTTTGATTCGGCTACAAAAAAGAAATGTAAAAAGCTACAATGAAAGCCAGTTTGACGCGGCGACGACCAGAGCTGCAGTGACAGATGGGAAAATGAGATTCTGGAGTAACTCTTTTTGGCACGAACCTCTCGGTGGGTTTCTCAAAGTGCCACCTGGATACTGTGAGATCAAATTGAACCGAGCAGATCCGTAATTCAGGGTTCCCCGGCATCAAAAGGGAATGGGCGTAATAAGGCTTAATCGCTAACTTTCTGATGAGCTAATGACCCCAAAATTGACTGTCGGATTCGATTAGAGCGCTCAATGCTAAACACTAACCTACCGGAGCGGAGCAGCAATGTGCTACTGGATGTTGTGTTCAAAGGGAGGTCGTAAAGCGACTGGGAGATGCCAGCAGACGGGCAGTGACGGAGAAACTCCAGAGAGACAGTCACCCTCTTTAGGCCGCTCTCCCACGGAGGATAGAGTTTCTTGGCTGTGACTGATGGACAATAACAAGGAAGCCCCTCCCCCCACCACCCCCTCCGTGTGTCTCAGTTATGGGCTGTCATCACGCTGCTCTTTTTGGTTCTCGCAAGATCTGAAAGTGCTGCCATTATGGACTTCAGATGAAATAGAGAAACCACATGCTCCGAGGACGTGATTCTCAACATGCATATTCAGATTATTTTCTAAATTGCTTGATTTTCAGGCATGCTGGCGGCGCAGCTCAAGCGTTGGCAACGTCAACCACCACTTTGGTCTAGACTGAAATATCTCAACGAGTATTGGAAGAGTTGCCATGAAATTTGGTTCTGTTTGTTATTGTCCCAAGATGATGAACCCTAATGACTGTGGGGATCCTCTGATCTTTTCCTCCTGCACCACCGTGAAGTCAAATTAATTGCCGCAAAATGTGGCAGGATGAATTCTACTTAGCGTGCTTTCTCGAGCCAACTTTGAGTCAGTTTTAATCCAGTTTTTAAACCGAGACAACCGAGTGAAGCCCAGTCAGGAGAGACTTCACCCAACTTCACCCAAACAGCAGGAAGGGAATCAAGACGCTGCCTTTGTTGAGATGGACACAAATAAACAGGTTAACGGGAGTCGGATGTTAGCTTGACATCTGGGTCGAAGTCCATCCATCCAATCATCCTTCTATCCATCCAATCATCCATCCATCCATCTATCCATCCAATCATCCATCTATATATCCATCTATCCATCCAATCAGCCATCCATCCATCTATCCATCCAATCATCCATCCATGCAACCATCCATCCATCCATCCATCCAATCATCCACCTATTTATCTATCCATCCAATCATCCATCCATCATCCAATTATCCATCCATGCAACCATCCATCCAATCATCCATCCATCATCCTTCCACCCATCATCCAACTATCCATCCAACCATCTATCATACCATCCCTCTATCCATCCATCCAATCATTCATCCAATCATCCATCTATCCATCAATTCAGCCATCTATCACCTATCCATCCATCCATCCATCATCCAATCATCCATCATCCATCATCCATCTATGCATCCATCTATCCATAGATATGTAATCCCTCCAGCGTGTTCCCAGGAAAACCTCCAAAGGGAATCGTCCAGGAGGATCCTGATCAGATGTGGAACCAACTCAAGTTGCCACCTTTTGACACAAAGGAGCAGCAACTCTACCACGAGCGCCCCACGAAGGAGCCTCATTTCAGCCGCTTGCATCAGCAAATGAATGCGTTCTGTCAGTACCCAAAGCTCTTGATCATAGGTGGGGTTGGCGAGTAGACGGACCGGTACGACGGCCCGACACAACGTCCACGTAGCTGATGACGCCGCACCGGACCGTCTGCAGAGAACATACACAATATGCAAATAAAAGCCCACAAAAATATTAATGTTTCTGAAGGAGATTTGTGTTCACAGCCGATCAGTGCAGAGACAAAGTGGGAAAAACCTCCTGCATGGAAATGGCAGCTGTCCGAGACCGAAAAGATAAATTCTCTCCATCTTTTTATTATTTGGTGCGCATTAATTTTGTGCACCGTGAAACCAAAACCAGACTCAGAAGAAAAGAAACCAACAAAAAAATGAGATGCAGACGAACCAAACAGACTTTGAGAAACTTTGTTTTTAATTTCAATAGCAGATGTTAGCATTCTAAATGAATTAAAACATTATACTTACCAAATGTAAGTAAACTACTGTTTGTTTAGCGCCCAAACAGAGTACTTGTACACTTGAACAGATGTAGTTGAATCATAGCCAGAGGCAAATCCTCAGGATATTTCCTCCTGACTCCTCTGGAGGTGTTAGGTTCATAATGGGGCCATTGACCGGCTTGAGCTCCCCTCACACTCCCACTGACACCTGCAACACCCGCCTGCAAATTGGCAGGCGGCAGGTTTAATATACTGAAGCTGTGAAGAGGCCGTAAATCTCTTGCAAGCCGGCTAATAGCAGCTTAGAGGCCACAAAGGAGACAAGGCCTCTGCAGATACTCTGGCTATTTATTGCATATGCTGCATTTCAAAATAAATAAAAACACTCACAGGGCTTTTCGATGAGGAAAGAAACAGGGAAGACATTGCTGATGAACAGAAGAGTGACAGAGTGTAACTGGAGATGACCTTCAGTCTCACGACCTTCAGTCACCGACGTGTGAATTAAAAGTGACACGTACTCAGCTCAGCCTGAAACCCGAGGCTTTAAACCAACACGGACAAATCACGGCGGGAAAGCGGCGTCCAGGTAAATACACCTGTATGTTGATCACTTTATGCAAACGCTGTATAAATATTGTCACAAAGCCGTCGACACCAAGTTGGAGCTCGCCGACTGCCGGTGCCTCCAGAAGTTTAGAGCGATGCACAAAGAGCTCTCTGTGTAGCATGTAAGCATTCACACATGCTCAACACACACACACACACACACACACACACACACACACACACACACACACACACTCATATTGTGTAGCGGCCATTAACATTTGTCGCCACGTTCGCAATTTGCACGGCAGATATGGCTACAAACAGTTTAATAGCGTAAATAACCGACTCGTGATTCACCCTCTGAATGTTTAAATATCTCCAGGTGGATTTATTTTTATTATTTTTTAAAGAATAGTCCGGGTACGTCAGGGGTCAGGACTGTGGCGCTGAGCATGCCGTTATTCCAAACACAAGCCGTGTGCGTGTGTGTGTGTGTGTGTGTGTGTGTGTGTGTGTGTGTGTGTGTGTGTGTGTGTTAGGGCCCATGTGCTAGTGATTTCACTGCGCTCTGTGTACGCCGGGCTGTCGGGGGCCGGCGTCCGTCCGGGCGTCCCGGTGCCGGCACCAACACTTAAAGAGACGGTGCGCTGGCTTCTGATTGGCTGCTGACTCAGGAAGAGGTTTTGCTGAGGACGACCCCACAAAGATGGATGCCACTTTCACGAGTTTCCGTCCGATATGAGGCTGTAACCAGCAGGGGGCGATCACAAAGAGACGCGTCGCTTAAAAAACCTTCCAGCATCAAGCTCGTCAACGTCATGATGGACCGAGAGCCAATCAAATCAAGCAAGAGGCGGGCTTTACTACTTTACCTCCGACTTCCTGTTGTTGTGCCGGTGGGTTAGAATGGACACTGATACGAGCGAAAGGTTACGATGAAGTATATAATCGACCATAGAAGTACTTATTTATGTTTATGTATTAGAAGTACTTGGTTATGTGTAGTTATAGAAGTACTTGGTTATGTGTAGGTATTAGAAGTACTTGGTTATGTTTAGGTATTATAAGTTCTTGGTTATGTTCATAAGTACTTGGTAATGTTCAAGTAATAGAAGTACTTGGTTAAGTGTAGTTATAGAACTACTTGGTTATGTTTAGGTAATAGAAGTACTTGGTTATGTTTAGGTAGTAGAAGTACTTGGTTTTGATTAGGCAATAGAAGTACTTGGTTGTGTTTAGGTAGTAGAAGTACTTGGTTATGTTTAGGCAATAGAAGTACTTGGTTATGTTTAGGTAGTAGAAGTACTTGGTTATGTTTAGGTAATAGAAGTACTTGGTTATGTTTAGGCAATAGAAGTACTTGGTTATGTTTAGGTAATAGAAGTACTTGGTTATGTTTAGGTAATAGAAGTACTTGGTTATGTTTAGGTAGTAGAAGTACTTGGTTATGTTTAGGTAGTAGAAGTACTCACTACCCGACTACCCGACTTTGGATTCATTTAAAACGTGTTATGATTTGTAAAATGTCAAAAAGAAAACGTAATCCACCACAAAATACTTTTCCCTTGAAAACAACATTCCCATAAAACTTTCTTTTAATGAGGGAAAGTGTTTCATGTGAATGTATGTTTGGGAGACGAGTCTTCCTCAGCGACCCCAGAGACTGAGACTCTCCTCCGGCTCTGGAGGCCAGGATGCTGCTTCAGGGAGTATTATAGTATAATTTTATAACATAGTATAATATTATAATATAGTATAATATTCACACGAGACACAGCAGATCTGCTGCTTGTTGTTTCTGCTGGATTCTTCTGCGGTTATGTCAGACTTTGGGTGTGAAGGAAAGGAGACGGAGGAGCGTCTTCAGGTCCCAGTGGACGAGTCGTCTGATTAGTGAATGACACGCTGTCTGGCTGTGCTGGAATGAAGGATCCACGTCCTGCAGCAGCAGATGTTCAGTATCTATCTGCTTTATAACCGGGGAGGGACAAGGTGTGAACAGCAACGTCTACTAAAACACACTGGAGTTATTATGATAGCGAATCAGAGCTGGTCACGTGCACTAATGCACACATGCACTAATGCACACGTGCACTAATGCACTCATGCACTCATTCACAGATGCACGAACGTTTAACCTGACGACTTACACACTTGTTTGTGTTGTGACCTGAGAGGATGTCTTCTCTGAGTTGACCAGCAGGGGGCAGTGTCTCATCAGCATCCGGCTCTGTGACGCGACGCTGAAGGACCGACACAAAGTGTTTTAGACAAGAAAAGTGGTTTTAACCCCTTTAGAGACTAGACAGGACCACATTTAAATAAGTGAAAGTCAGACTGTGTTCCTGTGATATTGAGCAGGTTACTCTCATTACACTGCAGTATTTGTGAGTATTTCTTTACACCACAACTTGCAGAGAAAACTTCTAATTCCTTGACGCCTCGAGAGGAAACGTGATCTCTGAATCACACGGTCCTCATTCATGAGGCTGGAGGAAAGACTTTTTAAATTATTTGTACATTTTGGCAACAGAAGGAGAACCCAAAGAACCCAAAGAACCCAAAGAACCCAAAGAGCCCAAAGAGCCCAAAGAGGCCAAAGAGGCCAAAGAGCCCAAAGAGGCCAAAGAGCCCAAAGAGCCCAAAGAGGCCAAAGAGCCCAAAGAGCCCAAAGAGGCCAAAGAGCCCAAAGAGGCCAAAGAGCCCAAAGAGGCCAAAAATGGCAAAGAGGGCAAAGAGGGCAAAGAGGGCAAAGAGCCCAAAGAGGCCAAAGAGCCCAAAGAGGCCAAAAATGGCAAAGAGGGCAAAGAGGGCAAAGAGCCCAAAGAGGCCAAAGAGCCCAAAGAGGGCAAAGAGGCCAAAGAGGCCAAAAATGGCAAAGAGGGCAAAGAGGGCAAAGAGCCCAAAGAGGCCAAAAATGGCAAAGAGGGCAAAGAGGGCAAAGAGCCCAAAGAGGCCAAAGAGCCCAAAGAGGCCAAAAATGGCAAAGAGGGCAAAGAGGGCAAAGAGCCCAAAGAGGCCAAAGAGCCCAAAGAGGCCAAAAATGGCAAAGAGGGCAAAGAGGGCAAAGAGCCCAAAGAGGCCAAAGAGCCCAAAGAGGCCAAAAATGGCAAAGAGGGCAAAGAGGGCAAAGAGGGCAAAGAGCCCAAAGAGGCCAAAGAGCCCAAAGAGGCCAAAAATGGCAAAGAAGGCAAAGAGCCCAAAGAGGCCAAAGAGCCCAAAGAGGCCAAAAATGGCAAAGAGGGCAAAGAGGGCAAAGAGCCCAAAGAGGCCAAAGAGCCCAAAGAGGCCAAAAATGGCAAAGAGGGCAAAGAGGGCAAAGAGCCCAAAGAGGCCAAAGAGGCCAAAGAGGATCCTCTAGGGGTGTACATGTGGGAGTAACGATCCTCTAGGGGTGTACATGTGGGAGTAACGATCCTCTAGGGGTGTACATGTGGGAGTAACGATCCTCTAGGGGTGTACATGTGGGAGTAACGATCCTCTAGGGGTGTACATGTGGGAGTAACGATCCTCTAGGGGTGTTGTGTTGTGTTGTGTCGTGTTGTGTTATCATGTGGTGTTGTGTTGTGTTGTGTCGTGTTGCATTGTGTCGCGTCGTGTTGTGTCGTGTTGCGTTGTGTCGTGTCGTGTTGTGTTGTGTTGTGTCGTGTTGCGTTGTGTCGTGTCGTGTTGTGTCGTGTGGTGTGGTGTTGCGTTGTGTTGCGTTGTGTCGCGTCGTGTTGTGTTGTGTTGTGTTGTGTCGTGTTGCGTTGTGTCGTGTCGTGTTGTGTCGTGTGGTGTGGTGTTGCGTAGCGTCGTGTTGTCGTGTCGTGTTGTGTTGTGTTGTGTTGTGTTGTGTTGTGTGGTGTTGTGTTGTCGTGTCGTGTCGTGTTGTGTTGTGTTGTGTTGTGTTGTGTGGTGTTGTGTTGTCGTGTCGTGTCGTGTTGTGTTGCGTTGCGTTGTGTCGTGTGGTGGCGGCGTGGAGTTACTCGCCGCCAGCAGGTGGCAGTGGCGGGTAACTCTGGAGCAGCTCCTCAGAGTGACATGAGAGGAGAATACTTCATTCTCTCCCTTCAGCTGATCATAAACATAAACACATTTTAATGAATACAGAATTCAAGGTCGTGACCTTCTGGAGCGTCGGACTCTTTGATCCTGGAAAGAAGAGTTCTTCACTCACAAACTACCGTGTCCTTTTTTACCCGGTGAAAAACTACAGCGAAGAAAGATTTATTTTTTAACAAAGAAATGTGTTGATTCTTGACTCTTTGACGAGGCGAGTTCATGCAGAAGTGTTTTAAATATAGATATAGAATATATATTTAAAAATAGACCAGCAGAACGTTTTTGTTTTTATTTGATTTCTTACAGATGTTAAGCCAAACCGTGATGTTTAAAAACTAAACCTGACGAAGTAATTGTGCTAAAATGTGCTTCAAACTGTTAAAACAGAGAAATGATCCAGAGCAGTAAATACAGAGGGAGCGGTTGTTCAAATCAAATAGGACCTCGTCTGATGTGTCGGCTCACCTGTGAATGTTCAGACCGGTTTTCACGAGGCAACGATTTCCTCCATTAACAAAAACACAGAAGAAGAAAAATGGATTATTCAGTCTCATGTTCTCTTTTAAAGCTGAAGATCCAATTTATACCTTTAAGAACTATTACTAAGATAAATGAGCCAGTTGTTTTGGTCTGAGTGTGTGTGTGTGTGTGTGTGTGTGTGTGTGTGTGTGTGTGTGTGTGTGCGTGTGTGTGCGTGTGTGTGCGTATGCGTGTGTGTGTTTGCATGTGTGCGTGTGTGTGTATATGTGTGTGTGTGTGTCTGCATGTGTGTGTGTGTGTGTGCGTGTGTGTATATGTGTGTGTGTGCATGTGTGCGTGTGTGTGCATGTGTGCATGTGTGCGTGTGTGTGTGTGTGTGCATGAGTGTGTGTGTGTGTGTGCATGTGTGCGTGTGTGTGTGCATGTGTGTGTGCGTGTGTGTATATGTGTGTGTGTGTCTGCATGTGCATGTGTGTGTGTGTGTCTGCATGTGCGTGTGTGTGTGTGTGTGTGTGCGTGTGTGTGTGCATGTGTGTGTGTGTGCGTGTGTGTATTTGTGTGTGTGTTCATGTGTGCGTGTGTGTGTGTCTGCATCTGCATGTGTGTGTGTGTGTGTGTGTGTCGAACTCGTGGACAGGATGGTTCCAGGAGCTCGTCATGAGCCGCTCATCATTTCATCGTAAACTAATAACGAGGACAAACAACACGAGTCGTCGGGCGTTGAGTGACAGGTGAGCCGCGTGTTCAGAATTAGCATTTAAGTCTCTGGCGGCGGGGGGGGCGGGGCAAAGAGTCAGATTTGAGAGGGCCGTGTAGGAGTTCATGGAAGCGATTATGCGTCTGGCCTGTGGCCCCCTGTGAAGACCCCGACAGAGCCTCAGGGTCAGAGGTCACGCGGATCATTAGAGCTCCTCGTTACGGGGCATCGCTTCACGTTTACAGGCCGCAGAGAGGAAGAGGAAGAGGAAGGCGGGTCTCTGAAGCGACACTATCCATACGCATGCATGAGTGTGTGTGTTCCTTTAAGAGCCAGCCTCAGCTGTATGCACACAATTCTTCACAATCCGGTTTGATCTCCGAGATGTTTGCAGGAGCTCCAGCTTGATGTCCTGGTAACCAGTTCAACCAGTTTGTGGAGGCTTAGACTTCAGGGTTGAGTTCACTGTCGTCATGTTTTCACCAAAATAAAAGATTGTGTTTGTCGTCACTGCGTTGATGAGGAAGTTTTGTTCATACTCAGCTGCATTATTCTCCTCACCACCAGGGGGCGACACACAAGATGAACTGAGAGGAATGAAGAAGACAACGAGTGTAACTCAGAGATGTGAACACAGACTGAAGGTGTAACCACTAAACTCCATATACCAACCTTAAGCCCCGCCTCTAAAGCATCCCCTGTCAATCACCTTGTAGCCCCGCCCCTAAAGCGTCCCCTGCTTTATGGTCTGTTTGACTCTAAATGACCATAATTTACTAAATGAACATCATGCTGTATTGAAGAAGACTTGAAACTAGAGATTGAGACATAAACTCATGTTTACAATGTTTACTGAGGGAATACATCAAGAGAAGTAGAGTCATTTATATAGACTTCTATACAACCAGAGGAGTCGCCCCCTGGTGGTCAGGAAAGAGAATGCAGGTTTAACACATGAAGCATATACTTCTATACAACCAGAGGAATCGCCCCCTGGTGGTCAGGAGAGAGAATGCAGCTTTTACACATGAAGCATAGACTTCTATACAACCAGAGGAGTCACCCCCTGGTGGTCAGGAAAGAGAATGCAGCTTTAACACATGAAGCATAGACTTCTATACAACCAGAGGAATCGCCCCCTGGTGGTCAGGAGAGAGAATGCAGCTTTTACACATGAAGCATAGACTTCTATACAACCAGAGGAGTCAACCCTGGTGGTCAGGAGAGAGAATGCAGCTTTAACACATGAAGCATAGACTTCTATACAACCAGAGGAATCGCCCCCTGGTGGTCAGGAGAGAGAATGTAGGTTTTGCTTCTGGTTTTTATCAGCAAGTTACAAAAGTTATGAGTTGCACGGCCGTGATTACGTCATTTTCTGCTGCCGGCTTTACTATAGCGAGTATAACCTAGGCTTCATGGGGCGGGGGTATTTTTCCCGCCTCACTTGTCCACCGCTGCTTGACACACACACAAAGCCTGTGGAATGGTTTGTGGCTCTAATGGCCCCTCCTTCGGGGGCACTTTTAATTGTTTGGTCATCGTCTCCGTGCTCAGTGTGTCACAGTCAATAAAGCCACATTAGAGGGGACAGGAGGTGATGGGGTCCGACGGGGGAGGGGGGGCTCAGGGCCTCGGCGTGGACAGAATATAAAGCGCCCAAACCCTCCCAGAGTGGCATTCTCCCGCTATCAGAGCCCTGCGGAGGACGGGGCTGTCACTGGGGGCCCATTGTGAGGCCAATGACTCATTCTTACCCTGGGGGTCCAGAGGGGGGGGGGGGGGACCTCCAAAAAGTCTCAGGGATTTCAAAAAGTGTGGGACGAACCTTTCGGATTTGCTTCAGCTGACGCGTATGTGTGCATTTGCATGTGTGTGCGTCCTCTGGTTTTAAATGAGGACTCTGGGCCCCTCCCAGAAAAAAAACCTCCTTCAGCCAATCACGTCGCACGATTGTTCTTCACGATCAGATATCGTTTGCAAAGCGTATCATTTCTGGGTTCACCTTTTGCTTAATGCGTGTAAAATGAAATTAAAAAAGCCACTGGGAGCCGCCCAGGCGTGGGATGGAGACGTGAGGCGGCTCTTCCACGCCGGCGTTTGATGTGACCGGCCCTTTAAGCTGCTGTCAGCGATAGCCATAACATGTCACCGCGACCTGGCAAGTGTGCGATTGGCGACCGCGATAACCTCGCGGCTCGGCCCCTCCCCCTCCTCCTCCTCCTCCCCTTAGCTGTCACTCTCGGCCTCTGCAGACCACCGGGGCTGCAGCCCGCCGACCCCGCCGTGACCTCTGCCGCGACCTCCTGCTCCGCCTCGCTGGCGTGAGCTCACCTCTCTGTCGGACGCCGGCCGGCCTGTTGTTGCTGTTTCAGAAAGAAGAAAAAAGCCTCCTTCGTTTCCTCAAACATGTTTTTGTTTTCTTTGACAAAACCCTAAAAATAACCGTTTATTTTTACAAAGATTTCTACTTCTGATCCCAAAACCTGGAGTCAAAGGTTCAGCTGGTGACTCCGGACCGTTACCAACAAGTACTTTATTTCTCTCTCTACAACATTGTGCAATATTATTTTGTATTAAATCTAATTAAATATTATTCTCTACTAGTTCCTCAATATCATGCTCAAAATGACTTTTCTCTTTTAGTTTCCATTCGGCTGTGAAGTTAAAATCACTTCTTATAAATTCTGCGTTATATTTTTACTCTTAAATCTTTGTTGTTGCATTTCACTTTTTCTATATTAGCTGAATTGTGTTATTACTGTATTTACATTTATTGCTTTTGTGTTCTATTTTGCAAGGGTATCGGTAATTTATTTATTTAACACATAATGTACACATAATTATTATTCTATTGTTTTTTTCTTATTCTTTTGCAATGAAACTGGCACAATACTTTTATATCTTATCAAATTATAATAATGCATTTCATTTATATAGCGCTTTTCTTAGTATTCAAAGTCACTTTACACAACATTTACAATGTCCTAAAAACTATGCAATAAAACAAGTAGAATAATAAAACAGATAAATAAAAACAATAAGATGTTTATATTCCTAACTAAAATGTTGTGTTAAAAAACACGTGAATCAGCAAAGCGAGTGCATGATATTAATATTACATAACAAGGAACACGATGCAGGAGTTTCATCATAAACAATGTGTTCTGCTTTGTTTGGGACGTTTCTGGGCGTCAGGCCCTCGGGGTTGGAGGTGTGGCCCCCGAGGGCTCAGTCTGGGGCCTCGGGTGTCGGACAGTTAATATCAGTGAAAATAAGCCGCTAGTATTAAAGTCTTGTTCTTTATCGTTTAAATTAAATATTATAATGTGATATTGCACTGAACCTGACTGAGTAACTTCCTGTGAAGATGAAGTTTGTTTTGAAAGGAACGAGCAGAATGAACACGAGCTGCTGGACAGACACACAAAAAACACTTTGTTGATTCATGCGATAAAAAGTTCCTTCACTTTGCTCACGAACATTTTACTGGAAACGTTCCGTTGCTAAGAGACATTTAAATGTTTAAGGTTTAGTGAGTGAGCACAAACTGCCACTAGGGGGCGTCACCTGAACACCACCAGATTATTGGGTTTCACTAGGGCCCCTCCCTGCTTTCACTAGGGCCCTTCCCTACCTACCCTCACTGGGGCCCCTCCCTTCTCTCACTAGGGCCCTTCCCTACCTACCCTCACTGGGGCCCCTCCCTTCTCTCACTAGGGCCCCTCCCTGCCCTCACTGTGGCCCCTCCCAGTTCTCACTAGGGGCCCTCCCTGTTTCACTAGGGGCCCTCACTACCTACCCCTACTGGCCCTCACTGTGGCCCCTCCCTTCTCTCACTAGGGCCCCTCCCAGTTCTCATTAGGGCCCCTCCCTGCTCTCACTAGGGCCCCTCCCTCCCTGCCCTCACTGTGGCCCCTCCCTGCTCTCACTAGGGCCCCTCCCTCCATGCCCTCACTGTGGCCCCTCCCTGCTCTCACTAGGGCCCCTCCCTCCATGCCCTCACTGTGGCCCCTCCCTGCTCTCACTGAGGCCCCTCCCTACTCTCACTGAGGCCCCTCCCTGCTCTCACTAGGGCCCCTCCCAGCTCTCACTAGGGCCCCTCCCTCACAAGGGCCCCTCCCTCCCTGCTCTGTCTCTGTTGGACACATATCTCAGTGGTTCACTCCATATAAATCCTGTAGGTTTTATGAGACCTCTGGTTTACTAAAGCTGTCGCCTACACACACACACGCACACACACACACACACACACACACACACACACACACACAGTCAAGTTTCCATCACTTTAGAGGACATCACATTGACTGGAGAAACGCAACTGTAACGTTATGGGGACGTGCATTGTGTGAGTCCCCACAACGCGAGTGTGTAAATGGACCGATGTCCCCATACTGAGGGTATTACACACACAAACACACACACACACACAGCCCACACACATCTCGGCCATCAGAGACTTCAGATGTGTTTTTTGGTTTAATAAAACAAAACAAACACAAAACTGACTCATTGTACAGACGTGTTCTCTAGCTTCGTGTTGCGCAACGCCATCTCAGCTCAACTTAAACCGCCGCGTCAGAGTCCTGAGCCGGGCCCTGGTCTCAGACGGGCCCTGGTCTCAGCCGGGCCCTGGTCTTGTGTGGCCCCGGTCTCAGCCGGGCCCAGGTCTCAGCCGGGCCCTGGTCTTGTGTGGCCCCGGTCTCAGTATCCGGGCCCCGGTCTCAGCCGGGCCTCGGTCTCAGTATCCGGGCCCCGGTCTCAGTATCCGGGCCCCGGTCTCAGCCGGGCCCTGGTCTTGTGTGGCCCCGGTCTCAGTATCCGGGCCCCGGTCTCAGCCGGGCCCCGGTCTTGTGTGGCCCACAGTGTAGAACCCCAGCTGCCAAAGTAGTTTACGAGCCCGTTAAGAGAAACACTGCCCAGAATCCTGAAGGCTGAATGTTCTGGCTCCGACGCTGCTACAATATTTTTCGATTATCAGGCTTCCCCTGGCGGTATCATAAAACACCTCATATTACCACCATTCCCTGTCTGTCTCTGCCGAGGACTTTTTCTCCTTTTCTTACACCCTCTCTGTGGTGGGTCACAACTTTAAAAAGGGGGAGAGATTTTCTTCCCAAAAACCCCAAAATGGGTCGGATGCATCGGCCGTTAAAACTGGGAGTCGGCTAAACTCTCTGCTCTCATGAAGCGTTTATTCCTCATCACTTTTAACCCGTATTAACCCGTATTCTCTTGTCTGGTCGCTTTGTGTCTCTTTGTAGTCATTTTGTGTCTCTTTCTAGTCGTTTTTTGTCTCTTTGTAGTCGTTTTGTGTATCTTTGTAGTCATTTTGCATCTCTTTGTAGTCATTTTGTGTCTCTTTGTAGTCGTTTTGCGTCTCTTTGTAATCGTTTTGTGTATCTTTGTAATCATTTTGCGTCTCTTGTAGTCGTTTTGCGTCTCTTTGTAGTCATTTTGTGTATCTTTGTAGTCGTTTTGTGTCTCTTTGTAGTCATTTTGTGTCTCTTTGTAGTCATTTTGTGTCTCTTTGTAGTCATTTTGCATTGTTTTGCGTCGTTTTGCATGGGTCACAACTTTAAAAAGGAGGAGATATTTCCTTCCAGTCGGCTAAACTCTGTCCTCTCATGAAGCGTATCTTCCTCCTCAGTTTAACTCGTATTCCAGAGTAGAAGCATGTTCTGCTGACAGCAACGCGGCTGCAGAAACAAAGAGAGGTGTTTTACTAGCAGCTCTTTCACTAAAGCGTACAACGCTGTTGATCTTAGCCGGCCGTAGACGTGGAGCCGGTCAAGGCCTCTCCATCACTCGGCCACTCGCTCGTAAAAGCCGCTCATAAACCGACACTAACGGGGCCCAAAACAACACAAAGCATCCGAAAGAGACGCAAAACGAACAACGAGGCAAAGCAGCGGCGCTTCTTTTCACCTGAAGAAAAGGGTTTAATCAGAGTGATTAAAGAGGCTTTATTTAACTGATAAACGTTTTAACTTCACTGCATTAAAAGTTTATATTTTAACTGTCGGTTTAAAGAGTTTTTTCGCACTTGCGATGACATCGTGACCCTCGGATCACCCCGAAGTGATTTGGACTGAGAGCTCCAGATCAACCGTAAAGAGGGAAGTGGAGGGCTGAAGTTTAAAAGCTCTTTTGTGAGATGAAATATTATAATCTTCCAGAGAGTCTGAGGGGGGTTGACCTGTGGAGCCCGAACTGCATTGAGCAGAGGGGCTCAATATTATCTCTGATAATGGCCCCGTCCTGAATTAGCTAATCCTGCTATTATCTGAAAGTAGACTCGGGGACTGCTGGGAATCTGTTCTGTGTCTTTGCTTTCGGGGTTTAATTGTAACAAGCTGAGGGGAGAAAGCAACCAAACAACAAAAAAAGACTGAAATCTATTATGGCGATGTCACTCGGGGAAGCGTTCCCATCGGGACGTCCCGGCAGAAAGAGGTCTTTTAGGTGCAGATTCTCAAAAAGCCAAAGGCAGCTGAAGAGAAAACCACCTCGTCCTACTGGATACGTTTGTTAAATTGAGAAATCTATGAAGCACAAAGATTGCAATCGAATGGTCGCAACAAATGGAGCAGACAAAAAAAGGCGGGTCAAAGGTTTTTGGTTTTTGTGGCAGTGAATGGAGGCACGGTGACTGAGGGGACGGGGACAGAGCCGCATTTAAGGGCCCACAAAGCTGTGCATTTAAATAAACAGGGTTACGTCCTTCCCTTTGGGCCCAATGAAGTCCATCAAAGAACATGGTAATGCCTCCACTGAATGGACGAGAGGACTAACAAACTCCCGCCTTTTCACTTTGTGTGAAAGAATGTGACATAATAAACACAACCCCCCATGAAAAACAGACATAAATGAGCTTCAAACATTTTCTGCCCTGGTTACAGCCCTGAAGCATTCCCGGGGTTGCCATGTGGAACGTGTGCAGACGACATGTCAGAAAGACAAAAATACAGGAATCAATCATAACTGCTGGAGGGCGGGCCTAACCCTAACACAACAATAACCATAACCCCAACATAACCCTAACCCCAACATAACAATAACCATAACCCCAACATAACCCTAACCCCAACATAACCCTAACCCCAACACAACAATAACCATAACCCCAACATAACCCTAACCCCAACATAACAATAACCATAACCCCAACATAACCCTAACCCCAACATAACCCTAACCCCAACATAACCCTAACCCCAACATAACAATAACCATAACCCCAACATAACCCTAACCCCAACATAACCCTAACCCCAACATAACAATAACCATAACCCCAACATAACCCTAACCCCAACATAACCCTAACCCCAACATAACCCTAACATAACAATAACCATAACCCCAACATAACCCTAACATAACCATAATCATAACCCCAACAAAACATAACCATAACCATAACCCTAACATAACCCTAACCCCAACATAACCCTAACCCCAACATAACCCTAACCCCAACATAACCATAATCATAACCCCAACATAACCCTAACCCCAACATAACCATAACCCGAACATAACCATAATCATAACCCCAACAAAACATAACCCTAACATAACATAACCATAACCCTAACACAACATAACCATGACCATAACCCTAACAGAACCAGAACCCTAACATAACCATAACCCTAACAAAACCATAACATAACCATAACCATAACCCTAACATAACCATAACATAACCATAACCATAACCCTAACATAACCATAACCCTAACACAACATAACCATAACCATAACCCTAACAGAACCATAACCCTAACATAACCATAACATAACCATAACCATAACATAACCATAACCATAACCCAAACATAACCATAACATAACCATAACCATAACCCTAACAGAACCATAACCCTAACAGAACCATAACCCTAACATAACCATAACCCTAACATAACCATAACACAACCATAACCATAACCCTAACATAACCATAACCATAACCATAACCCTAACACAACCATAACCCTAACATAACCATAACCCTAACATAACATAGCCCTAACATAACATAACCCTAACATAACATAACCCTAACATAACATAACCCTAACATAACATAACCCTAACATAACATAGCCCTAACATAACATAACCCTAACATAACCATAACCCGAACATAACATAGCCCTAACATAACATAACCCTAACATAACCATAACCATAACATAACCATAACCCTAACATAACATAACCATAACATAACCACAACCATAACATAACCATAACATAACCACAACATAACCCTAACATAACCATAACCCTAACATAACCATAACCCTAACATAACATAACCCTAACATAACATAACCCTAACATAACCATAACCCTAACATAACATAACCCTAACATAACATAACCCTAACATAACCATAACCCTAACATAACCATAACCCTAACATAACATAACCCTAACATAACCATAACCCTAACATAACATAACCCTAACATAACATAACCCTAACATAACATAACCCTAACATAACATAACCCTAACATAACCATAACCCTAACATAACATAACCCTAACATAACATAACCCTAACATAACCATAACCCTAACATAACATAGCCCTAACACAACATAACCCTAACATAACATAACCCTAACATAACCATAACCCTAACATAACATAACCCTAACATAACATAACCCTAACATAACATAGCCCTAACATAACATAACCCTAACATAACATAACCCTAACATAACATAACCCTAACATAACCATAACCCTAACATAACATAGCCCTAACATAACATAACCCTAACATAACATAACCCTAACATAACCATAACCCTAACATAACATAACCCTAACATAACATAGCCCTAACATAACATAACCCTAACATAACATAACCCTAACATAACCATAACCCAAACATAACATAACCCTAACATAACATAACCCTAACATAACATAACCCTAACATAACCATAACCCTAACATAACATAACCCTAACATAACATAACCCTAACATAACCATAACCCTAACATAACCATAACCCTAACATAACCACAACCCTAACATAACATAACCCTAACATAACCATAACCCTAACATAACATAACCCTAACATAACATAACCCTAACATAACATAACCAAAACCCTAACATAACATAACCCTAACATAACCATAACCCTAACATAACATAACCCTAACATAACATAACCCTAACATAACATAACCCTAACATAACATAACCCCATAAGGCGCAGAGGAACCGCTCATCGCTCGATGACTCCAGGTGTGTGAAGAAGAGCTCGGGTGGAAACTTGGTCTCAACCTCAAATGTTCTCTGTTTAAAATCTTCATTTGCAAAGTAACCAGGCTCTACATGTGTCCACGTATTGAGTTTCCCTTCTGTAAGATAGTGGAGTAGAGGTACAAAGTATATAGTGACTGTGGCTCAGTGGTTAGCATGCCCATCTTTCAATCGGTGGTTCGAGCCCCGGCTCCGCTAGTCCATGTCGATGTGTCCTTGATCAGCAGGGTTCAGACACATTCTGACCAGTGGGTTCAGGACTTTAAACCAAATGTCATGACAACATTTAGTGAAGTCTGGGTGTAAACAGTAAAAAGTGAGTAAATGTAGTATTTAAACTAACAATGAGAATACAAAGCATACAGTAAACCTTAAATGACTCAAATGAATGAGACAATAGTTTGATTAAAAGAATAAACATTTATATAGATGCCTGTATGTATGCCTGCTTATATTCTGAGTCTGTCTTTTAAAAGCATATTCATTATTTTCAAACTCAGCGTAAATGAACGTCATGAACACATGAATATAACACATTTACATGAACACATGAATATAACACATTTACATGACTGTTACTAACCTTTTGGGGTTTTATTTTTTTCAAGGACTTTTCCAGGCCTGGAAATAACCATTTTAAAACTCCATGACTTTCCCAGGTTCTCCATAACCGTAACACCGCTGATCAAGACACACAAGTTGCTCCCCGCTGCTGTGTCTACGGTGTACAGAAGAAATGTAAGTCGCTTTGGAAAAAAGCATCAGCTAAATGAAATCTAAGGTAATATCTTGAAATGGAAAGTACGAGTACTTAAATGTACTTAAATGTGAAGTGACTACTTAAATGTACTCATGAGAATAACTTAATACTACACTCCACAATGAGCCAGATATCAGCGGAGAGAAGATTTTATGACCTAAACAGATGTTATTTCCTGCTAATCATCTATTTGTTGTGAGCACACACACACACACACACACACACACACACACACACACACACACACAGTTTACGACGCAGGCCCAGAGATTGCGGGCCCGTCCCGTCTCCAGACAGGTGTTCCCCTCCAGCTCGGTCCCAGCTGAGCTCCTTCACTCTGTAAAGCGTTCACATTCCAACTACTTCTAATTTTTGCAAGAGCCCAGGGGTCACGGGACCCGCTCTGGCTCTGGGTCCACGGGCCTGGATGTTCTCCATGGACCCGAGCCGCACACACACACACACACACACACACACACACATGGTATCCTGTGTAACTACTGCAGGCCTGGCCCAGATTGGGTGGGAGCACAATGCTGCGCTTCCACTCAGACATCTGCTCAGCTAACTGTTATCTGCCATCGGGCCCTCAGGTCGTCTTATTTTGGCGGGGTTGTTTGTAAAGCTGAGAGGACGGGGGGGATTTGATCCTCGGTTTCTGTTTGAAGGGGTTGCATTTGTCTCAGATACACGAAGAGACGCACAACTCACTGCTCCTTCCGCAGTGGAGCGTCTACTAGTGTGTCTTCCTGCAGACGCAGTATCTGTGTGAGTCCTGTCTTCCTCCATATGAATGATTAAAACCCTCCTCATTAGCGTTAGGTGATACGGCCGCAGTGGAAAGAGGGCTGAGAGAGAGAGAGAGGCCGGAAAGAGAGAGAGAGAACATGGAAAAGGAGACAGGGAGTGTAGTGGTGAAGAGAGGGGGGTGGCAGCAGTGTAAGAAGAGAGGAAAACAGATTGGGGTGAGGGAGGGGTGGAAAGAGGATGGGTGGCAGGAAGCTGGAGGACGGAGAAACTCAGCGGAGGGAAAGAGAGGACGGCTGAATAAAAAGGGTTTAAATTGAATGTTGACAGCAAAGGATGAGAATGTGGACGGATTAGTGAACTGAGCTCAGGCCCGGGGGCCCAAAGTGTCAGGGGCCCAAAGTGTCAGGGGCCCAAAGTGTCAGGGGCCCAAAGTGTCAGGGGCCCAAAGTATCAGGGGCCCAAAGTGTCAGGGGCCCATGACCTTCACCTACAACATGTCCCAACCAGGGAGAGACTCAGAGTGACGAGAAGGAAATTACATGCTACAAAGTGGACTACAAAAGGACTACAAAAAGACCAAAACAACTACACAGAGAAGACAATAGCTACAAAGTGACTCAACATGACAACTAAGAGACAACGAGCTACTACAAAGAGACACACATGTACTACAAAGGGACACAAAGCAACTTCAGAGAGACTCAGAATGGCTACAAAGAGACACATAATTACCACAAAGAGAAACACAACCACTTCAAAGACACACACATCAACTACAAAGAGGCTCAAAATAGCAACAAAGAAACACATAAATACTATAGAGACACACAGCAACTACAGAGAGACACACAACAACTACAAAGAGACACATAGCCACTTCAAAGAGACACAAAACAACTTCAAAGAGACACAAAACAACAACAAAGAGTCACAACGTAACTACAAAGAGACACAAAACAACAACAACAAGAGACACAAAACAACAACAAAGAGTCACAACGTAACTACAAAGAGACACAAAACAACAACAAGAAGAGACACAAAACAACAACAAATAGACACAATGTAACTACGAAGAGACACAAAACAACAACAAAGAGACACAACGTAACTACAAAGAGACACAAAACAACAACAAGAAGAAGAGACACACGTGGGTGAGAAAGCAGGATTATATGAATGTTTACAACATTTCTTTAGAAACATCTTTTCCACAGGATGTAGTTCTGTGTGTTGTTTCTAAAGGCGGGTGTGTTTGTTATTGTAATTGTCGTGTGGAGGTGAGCGGGTCTCGACCAGCGAATACCAGTCCACCGACTCGTCTCCGATCTGTTTGTGCGATCCTCGTCTCGTCCTGATTAACAGAGCAACTGATGGTCAAAGAGCTTCCTCTTTACTAAAAGATGGCACTTTCTGCTCGGGTTCACTCCTCAGACCGGGACGTCCCGAACAGACGAGCAGCGAGACGTTTGATGCTTCACCGAAAGAAATCTACAGAACGCTTTTCAAAATAAAGCCTGGAAAGGTTGCCTTCTGTGTGTGTGTGTGTGTGTGTGTGTGTGTGTGTGTGTGTGTGTGTGTGTGTGTGTGTGTGTGTGTGTGTGTGTGTGTGTGTGTGTGTGTGTGGCCTCCATAAAGAGCAGACGTTACAGCTCAGGGCAGCAATAAATAAACCTCTGCACTTCATTCCTTTAATCAGTGATTTACAGCAAACGACTCTCAGCCAATCACGCGGCTCGGTTGCTCAGCGGCTTGTGGCTGAGAGCAGCTGATCTTTGGCTCTGATGTGGAGTATTTATGGTATTTATATGCTTCTGCACTGAAACACCTTAGTGCTAAACATCCAAGTCCAAGAGAGATTAGAAAGAAATGGAGCAAATGAGCTAGAAATGAATCCAACACTTGAGATATTGACACCAAATAAAACACCATTTTATTAACTTAAAATCACCTGATTAATTAATTTCATTATTGAAACTAGAGCTAAGAAAATTATTCAAGTGACAGTTTCACAATCTATACATGTATTTATCGTTAAGGTCATTTTTCACACATTAATGGGAGAGAAAGCCGTGTTCAGACTCTCGGATATGGAATATGTTTGCTGCTCTTTCTCTGTTTCATATCATCAAACTGAATATAACTGAAATTGGAGTTTGAGAAACTGGAATGGAATCTTGACTATTTTCTGACATTTTATTTGACCGAACGATTTATAAAATAATCGGCAGACTAAAGAGCAACAAATGCTCTTTGTCTTTGTTTTTCCATTTTATTTTGGGGTCGTCCCTCGGCCTGAAATATCTCAGCAGCTGTGGCATGAAATGCAGACGTGCATGGTCCCCAGAGGATGAATCCTTTGAGCTCGTCTGACATTAATAACCAAATAGTTGTGTGACATGCTAATTTAGCAATTGGTAGCATTCTGTCACTCTAAACTAAGATGGTGGACAATAAATAACAGGGTTCATACACGTTTAGACCAATGGTTTCCAGGACTTTTAACCAAATTTTGACCAAACATTTAGTGAAGTCTGGGTGTAAACAGTAAAAAGTGAGTGAATGTAGTATTTAAACTAACAATGAGAACACAAAGCATACAGTAAACCTTAAATGACACAAATGAATGAGACAATAGTTTGATTAAAAGAATAAACATTTATATAGATGCCTGTATGTATGCCTGCTTATATTTTGAGTCTTTCTTTTAAAAAGCATATTCATTATTTCAAACTCAGCGTAGATGAACGACATGAACACATGAATATAACACATTTACATGAACACATGAATATAACACATTTACATGACTTTTACTAAACTTTGGGGATTTTATTTTTTTCAAGGACTTGGAAATAACCATTTTAAAATTCCATGACTTTTTCATGTTTTCCATGACCGTAAGAACCCTGAAAGAGATGTGAAGACTGTGCTGTAAGCGAGGTGATTCATTGTGATTTTAGATATAATTATAGGAAAACAGTCATACTATAATAACACAGTCTTATTCATACAATATCAGGGGGCAAGTAAACTTTATTTCCATGCAATCATAAGTTTTTGCATTCATCACATCGCTGTAACATGCGCTGTCTTCCATGAATCTTTGCTCGTAACCGACTGAAATACAGTTGATGTTTTTGTCTCCATCTACGGAGACGGAGAGCTGACAACATTCTGTAGAATGAATGCAAAAACTAGGGGTTTCCATTATGTAAGCAAGAGAAATAGTTTAGCTTCTGATTTGTTTTTCTCCTAAAGGATAAATGCAGCTCAGATTCAGCTGACATTCCCTTTAGAAAAGGCCTTTGAGTCAGCGAGTCCACGGCGTTGACTGGAGCTCGGAGCAAAGGTTAGAAGACAAAGCAGGAGCTGGAATGTTGCTGAGCTCCTAGATAAGAGCGAGTATCTCCCATCTACGGCCACGCTGTTGATAGAGTCCCTAATGACCCCGCCCGCATGAGTTATGACAGATATGAGCTCCGTGACACCATTAACCCCACAGCTGTCATTACGTAAGGCTGCAGACGCACTTTCACATTCGGCGTGCCGCGGCTGAGGGCATCTCCGTGTCAAGGTCCTCCCTCCACAGCGCTGCAGCCGAGCGGTCAGAGCGCTGGAATGTCTTGTTTACGTCCACCGGTCTCACCTCTCAGCGGCCAGCTGCTGCAGCCCGGCACCAAGCAGCCTGGGGAACAGTCTCACAAGGCAACTCATTGGTTTTGTGTAGAGGAAATCAAATTGGCTTTATTTGATTTTTTCGTGTTGGTCATGACAAAAATAAAGCCAACGTAAAGTCAATAAGGATGCTTATGTGTGTTGGAGAGTATTACACTCATTGGGCGGGTACAAAAAACAGAACTTTCCATCAGAAGACGAGTGTTCGACAACGCGCTCTGGTTTTATGCTCCAGGGTTTACAAAGATTTTGTGAAGGTTTTCCTAAACCTAACAGTTGGTTTAGTTTCATCAACCTAAAACTAAACCTAACAGTTGGTTTAGTTTCATCAACCTAAAACTAAACCTAACAGTTGGTTTAGTTTCATCAACCTAAAACTAAACCTAACAGTTGGTTTAGTTTCATCAACCTAAAACTAAACCTAACAGTTGGTTTAGTTTCATCAACCTAAAACTAAACCAAACAGTTGGTTTAGTTTCATCAACCTAAAACTAAACCTAACAGTTGGTTTTGTTGCCTAAACCTAAACCTAACTGTTTAAAAAGTCGTGTCCCTGTACCGGAAACCAATCGATTGCATTTTGAAGCCAGACTACGAGTTGCCATGGTGTCGGGTCATGTAGTAGATGGTCGTCTACCACCACGTTGATGGTTGCTATGAGACCGTGTTGGGTCATGTAGTAGATGGTCGTCTACCACCATGTCGATGGTTGCTATGAGACCGTGTTGGGTCATGTAGTAGATGGTCGTCTACCACCACGGCGATGGTTGCTATGAGACCGTGTTGGGTCATGTAGTAGATGGTCGTCTACCACCATGTCGATGGTTGCTATGAGACCGTGTCGGGTCATGTAGTAGATGGTCGTCTACCACCATGTTGATGGTTGCTCAGTGTCTCACAGTCACATGCTGCATGGGAGGTCTTTACATTTCTGTCCTTTCAGACCAACAATATAAAGTGTTTTGCATGTGCAGCAAACCAGATGGGGCGAAAGGCGGCGATGCTATCTGAAATATGCAGAGTGAGCGGTTTCCCGTCTCTTCGTTTTTGACAAAGAAAAGCAATTAGCGCGCCGCGAGGAGGCTAATGCTCCTCATTACAGACCTCTGAGCCTCCGGACAAAAGGAGGAACCACACCGGGCTGGATGGACTCGGCTATGGGATGGAGGTATTCTATATGTCCGCTGAGGACCCGCTGCTATATAGATGAACTTCCCTGTGGGCTGTCAGCTGTCTGCAGAGGACGAACACAATAAAGGGAAGACACGTAAAACATAATGCAATCCAGCATAATATATAGATTCATGCAATAAATGCTGCTTTTGTGGCCTCTTATTGTTCATTTGTGGAGATGTTTTAAAGGCTGTAGTTTGGTGATTTTATCAGGTTTTCTTTATGCCACGAATAAAAAGCATTTGCAGCACCTGTGTATATATATATATATATACATGTATATATATATATATATATATATATATATATATATATATATATATATATGTATATATATATACATGTATATATATACATGTTGGTGTGTACTTGTTCGTCACGCCCTGGTGTGGGAAAGGCCTCTAGGACAGACGGGTGAGCTCCATGTTAGCATTTTATCCACTGGGACTGTTTTCAAAAACAGATTCTGTTTCCAATGGACCCAAACTGTAATCTAAGAACGAACCTTCTGGTCAAAAGAGGAATCAGTTTTCCTTCTTTTCATGCTTTCAATAAGATGAACTCTGGCAATGCAGGTAAACACATGACACGCAGCATTAATAACTGTAATCACATATCTCTGTTGATAACACATTTCACCGTGAACAGCCGCCTTCGTCTTTGTGCTGCTGCTGTTCAATACAATAGCGAGCCCAGAGGAATGTTACACACACACACACACACACACACACACACACACACACACACACACACACACACACACAAAAGTGTACACAGAAGAAGTCTGAGGAGGGAAAAAATGTCTCACCTCAGCAACAGGATTGTAAAGTTAAGTTTAGGAGAGCTTTAAAAAGAGACGGCGTGTCCCAAAGAGAAGGTTTGCCATTATATAGAATGTAATGAGACACACCCACGCGGGCGTGTGTGTGTGTGTGTGTGTGTGTGTGTGTGTGTGTGTGTGTGTTAGTTAGTTAGCTACATGATGGATCTAAGCCACGGATAACAGAATATAGCCCTGGAAAGTGAGAAAATGACTAGCTAGCTGTGCTCTGATTACAAGCCTCCAGCCTGAGGTTTCCACCTCTGCTGCCTCCCTGCAGGACTTCATGAGCTCCATCAGCGAGTTCTTTCCAGAGGTCTCTCCAAACGCCGGCCCCATCCATCACCGCCATCTCTATTATGCGGCGAGCTCCCTGCCGTGGTCAAGGACCGTGATAACGAGACAGCGTGGAAACAGATGTGAGCGAAAGTGAGACCAGTGCAGAGCTGCAAAAAAATATATGGAAAAGGTGAGCAAACACTTGTGTTTAAACACGGGGCTTTTTTATCCTGAAGAAGTTTGGGGTTCAAGGAGGAGGATGAAATGCAATCTATTGGTTTCGTGTACCGGGACACGAAGTCGAGAAGTTTTTTCCTCGTTCTGCACAAGTTGTTTTCTGAGACGACATTAACAAAAGTTTGGTTTTAAACTACTGAGGTGAAGGAAAAACATCATGGTTGGCCTTACAGTTATGTTTAGTCATCACAACCATGAACAGTTATGTTTAGTCAACACAACCATGAACAGTTATGTTTAGTCAACACAACCATGAACAGTTATGTTTAGTCAACACAACCATGAACAGTTATGTTTAGTCAACACAACCATGAGCAGTTATGTTTAGTCAACACAACCATGAGCAGTTATGTTTAGTCACCACAACCATGAGCAGTTAGTTAGGTTGAAGGAACTAAAGCTTGAACATGAAACCACAACTCGGTGTTGACCATCAGTCTTTATGGTTGAAAGTCCATTTTCTCGCCCACCAATACGTCTTTTGGGATTTCATAAAGTCTCTCTCTCTGACTGTTTCTTCGACTCTTTGGATGCATTAATTCACTCGTCCACCACGAGTAAAGCTCCTAATCAGCTTTATATTTCTCTGTACGCTAAGAAACCAGGAGATTGCATTGTTCGTGACTGTTTCCCAAGCTGCCGTGATGCTAACGCTATGCTAGCGCTATGCGTAGCTGCACGTCAGCTAGACTCCACTCCCCTTCCATCCCTGTGGGTTTGACTTCCAGCTCATCCAGAGTTTAATCACAGAGCGACGGCCCCTCCGGCTGTCCGTCATCTTTCGCTTTCGGCACAGTCACGCATTTCAGGCCAATTCACAGCTGGGTATTCCTGGCTCACCTCTTTACCCTCTGCTTAATTTATCTGTTTCCTTTGAGAGTGAAGGACATCTTTGACTCCCTGTGATGAAGAAATTCTCAACTTTTCTACCCTCACAGGGATCCGGCGGACGCTCGTATTCTCAGGCTGCCCTATTGTCTGCTGCTGTTTTCTCTGCTGCCGGGAGGGGAAGTGCGATAAAGTGGCCTTTCTTTGCTCCTTTCTATGTTTGAACGACTCTGCAGACAGCCGGCCGGTCTCCTCCTCCTCCTCCTCTTCGTCCTCCTCCTCCTCTTTGTCCTCCTCCTCTTCCTCTTCCTCCTCCTCCTCCTCCTCTGCACACGGGCGATTGTTTTCCGCGAGGCTACAGGAAGGTCAGATCCAAAATCAATGAGGAAACGTCTCTGCTGCTCTGAACTCTTATTTCTGCCGAGCAGGATCCTCTGAGAGGAGCCGGGGTATCAGGAACAGCCGGGCGGGAGGATCGTTAACATGACGGATGGGATGGAGAGAGAGGAAGAGGAGAGAGAGAGGAAGAGGAGCGAGAGACGAGCGCTCTGCGAAACGTGACCCGCCGAGCTGCAACGGAAGAAGAGGGTTTTCTTGAAAACCTTCTTGGTGCTAAGCAGAATGTCATCCTGCGGATCCGTTAAGCTCCATTAAATGTGAGGAGTGTTGCATGTTGAGTTCCATACGGCGCTGCCACTTAACGTGAGGGCAGAGTAATAAATACACAAAAATACATTAAAAAGACACTGCAAGCAGGAAATGACTAAAGTCCTGTGTGCACCAATACGGATTTATGTAAAAAATAAAATGACATTCCAGAATTGCAGGACACTAAAAGCATATATATATCAAAAGAATGTAAAAAGTATCTGTGGACGTTTCCTCACATGCTCAGCCTTCCTGGCAGAGGTTTGATCCAGAAAGGTGTCTGAGTACCTCGTAACACAAGCTTTGTCTGCAGACGAAGCATGAAGGCGTTTATGATCAACGCACAAAACAAACGGAGAGGAATCAAGAAGACAAGGAGTTTAAAACCAACCTCCACTACAGAGAGGAGGATTATACTCGTCTGTAAGCTCATATCTCATATTCATAAACTACTTCATCACCTTTAAATAAACCCTGTAGAGAAACAAGTAATACATGTGTGATAAAGAAACAATAATACATATTTGATTTGGCTGCTAAATATTTACTCACATGGAGATTTTGAACACTTCCTGTTTCTAAAACCGATAAAAACTTCTTTATAAAAACCTGAAATGTGTAAATAGTTTTTTTTTCTGTGAATATTTGTGAGTCACGTGACCACCATGTTACAAACATTCAAGGAGCTCCACGTTCTTCACTCCAGCTTTTTAATATTGCAGCTGTAATTGCCAATATCCTGATAAAAATGGCACACATGAATAAAATAGCGGTATTGGAGAAGGGGGTGCAGCTCATTTCAGAAGACATCCAAGAGGTTTTTTTATAAAAGCAACACAATGCAATAAAGTCTCCGGGCCTCGTGGGGAACCTCGGGGGGTTTGCTTTAATGTTTCCTTCCTCGCAGCGGAGCGGATATTACAGATTGGAAGCATATAGCGAGTTTATAAAATCTCACACTGATTATGAGCAGCGTGCGCCCCGCGGCGTTCCTCTCTTTCTGTCCAGCGAAGCCGATCCAGGACGGGTCGGCTCATGTCATTCATTAGGCCTCTAAAGCCACGGCGGGACGGGGATCGAACCCGAACCAGGAGCGAACGGGACGGTTCAGGGGTTCATTGTGGAGGTGCAGAGTCTACAGATGAAGAAGGTATCAGACCAACAGAGCTTCATCTTTATGCTCCTATGGAGGGAACAACAATTACATTCATTTTGTAGAGCCCAACATCACAAATGATCCTCAGAGAGCTTTACAATCTGTACACATCCTCTGACCTTTGACCCTCACATCGGTTCAGGAAAAACTCCCCAAAAAATACTTTAAGGGGAAAAGGAGCAACACGCGTGATGAAGAGCAACACGCGTGATGAAGAGAAACACGCGTGATGAAGAGCAACACGCGTGATGAAGAGCAACACGCGTGATGAAGAGCAACACGCGTGATGAAGAGCAACACGCGTGATGAAGAGCAACACGCGTGATGAAGAGCAACACGCGTGATGAAGAGCAACACGCGTGATGAAGAGAAACACGCGTGATGAAGAGAAACACGCGTGATGAAGAGCAACACGCGTGATGAAGAGCAGGTGAAACTCATCCGGATGAAGCAGGACATCCACTCATCAGTATATTTGTTTAATTACTCGCCAACATATCTTATAGATTTATTGTTGGAGTGAATTTGTTAGCAAAACAATTGTTAACACATCCAGTAGATTTGGGAAACGTTAGCATTCATTTTGGAGTCATGTTTTTATATGAGATATCTGTCTCTTTAGCGGATAAATGTTCAGCAACTCGTCTCCAGTCTGATGTTTGAAGCTGAGCAGGTTGACACAGCATATATATATATATATATATATATATACGTATACATATACAGACGACCCGGCCAGGACTTGACCCGTCTTTGCCTTTAGTCGGAGACATTGCACATCCTCCCTCCTGCTGTGTGCGAAGGACCTGAACATGAACCGAAGGACGCGTCCTGACAAGCGTTTAATGTGTGAACTTTACTCCTCAATGCCAGTCGGCATCAAAGCGGAGCGGCAGTGTGCCGCCGGCCGCAGAGTATTTGTATTGTTGCCGTATTTGCAGAGTGAGGTACACACCTGTTCTGGCTGCAGATTGAAAAAACAAGGTGTTCCCCTGATGTTATGACAACGCCTCCGTCTCCTCTCAGGATGACGGAATGTTCAGGATTAGTGTGAAGGAGGGAATTCAGGAGGCAAAGTTTTCCATCCAAGTCCGTACATCATCTCTGACTTCTGGACCTCTGATCTAACTGACGTCACCTCCTCCCTGTTCCAAATACGGTCACTTCGGTTCATCGGTAGCAAAAAAACAACAACATGGCAACGGCCGTAATCCAACATGGCGACGGCTGTAAACCAACATGGCGACGGCTGTAAACTAAGATGGCGATGGCTGTAAACCAACATGGCGACGGCTGTAAACCAACACGGCGATGGCTGTAAACCAAGATGGCGATGGTCTTTAACCAAGATGGCGACGGCTGTAAACCAAGATGGCGAGGCCGTAAACCAAGATGGCGAAGGCTGTAAACCAATATGGCGAAGGTCGTAAACCAAGATGGCGACGGCTGTAAACCAAGATGGCGACGGCTGTAAACCAAGATGGCGATGGTCTTTAACCAAGATGGCGACGGCTGTAAACCAATATGGCGAAGGTCGTAAACCAAGATGGCGAAGGCTGTAAACCAATATGGCGATGGCCGTAAACCAAGATGGCGACGGCTGTAAACCAAGATGGCGACGGCTGTAAACCAACACGGCGATGGCCGTAAACCAAGATGGCGATGGTCTTTAACCAAGATGGCGACGGCTGTAAACCAATATGGCGAGGCCGTAAACCAAGATGGCGAAGGCTGTAAACCAATATGGCGAGGCCGTAAACCAAGATGGCGAAGGCTGTAAACCAATATGGCGAAGGTCGTAAACCAAGATGGCGACGGCTGTAAACCAACACGGCGATGGTCTTTAACCAAGATGGCGACGGCTGTAAACCAATATGGCAAGGCCGTAAACCAAGATGGCGACGGCCGTAAACCAAGATGGCGATGGCTGTAAACCAAGATGGCGACGGCCGTAAACCAAGATGGCGAAGGCTGTAAACCAATATGGCGAAGGTCGTAAACCAAGATGGCGACGGCTGTAAACTAAGATGGCGATGGCTGTAAACCAAGATGGCGACGGCTGTAAACCAATATGGCGAAGGTCGTAAACCAAGACGGCGACGGCTGTAAACCAAGATGGCGACGGCTGTAAACCAAGATGGCGACGGCTGTAAACCAAGATGGCAATGGTCTTTAACCAAGATGGCGACGCCCATATACCAAGTTGGCGACGGCCGTCAACTCCGAGTGACGTCACAACGACTACGTCCACTTCTTATGTACCGTCTGTGGTAAAGATACACATAGAAAAATATAACAACTCAAGGCCCATTTACTAAATGTTTCCAGACCTTTCAACTGTATCCCATGGTCTTCATCGCTGAGATGGAACTGTGGACATGTATTCTTCATCTCGAAAAATAAGAGTTAACGAACATTGAGTTGGGATTATTTAGTGAAACTAGTATGGTGAAGCAAGACAACTTTACACTTTAAAAAACATGGTTCCATCTTCCTCTTCATGCCTGTATCTTCTTCAGCGTGGAGCTCTGCTGTCACGCTGTGGAGCAGAACGACACGGCATGTTGGGAGCAGCCGCCTGAAGCCTCTCTCTCTGCGGTGACCAGCCGGCGTGCAGTTGATGCTCTGGATCCGTCCGGCGGTGTCGAGACCGCTCTGGAAGAAAAAACACCAATTGCCTCCGATTGTTCTGGTGGCGTTTGGGTTCGGTGGGTTTGGCCGAGCCGTGGTTCTGAGTTCTGACGCGGTCCAGAGTCCCCGTTCATCCCTCTCTATTAACAAGCACACGTCTCCGGGGACAGGAGGATTGATGCACTCTGGGATATCCCTGTCCGTGGCTGGGCAAGGTTTCGGGGGTTTGTGGGAGAAACCACTTCCCCTGCTTGTTAAACACGACCAATAAAAGCATTCGGGCCGGTCTGGAAAGACTTGTGCGTGTCATTGCTTGCATCTGTTGTCTCTCGTCTCTTTAGTCAGAACACAGTCGTTCGGATCGTGAACGGCAGGAATGTTAGTGGAGCTTCAACCACGTGAACAGATTGTTATGAATATTGTCTTAAACGTGGTCCTTTCTGTCTGATTTCACTCCAATCATAAAAATGCAGCGACACAAACTCAACGAGAGGCCAGAGGACGGTGATGGGAAGTGACACGTTCCTCAGAAACTTCAAAGCGCCCTCATGACCCGGGACATCCCGAACCCGGTCAGACCCTCACTGTGGTCACATGGTGTCCGGGTTGAGAGGAGAGGAGGCGTTGCTTAGCTTACTGTATTCATATGGATCGGTTATGAGCTTTCAGTCATTATTAGTGGGCTTCAACGCTCCATGTTTCTAGTTGGATCAGCTGAGGCCTGATGAGTCATGTGAGCCGTGTGCTTCTCTGCGTCCGTCCACAGCGTTTCTCACCTCTGCACCAAACTGAGACTTTGTGAGCTGTTTTGAACAAGTCGTGTTTTTATAGTGGTGTTTATTTAACAGGTTGATGCTAACACCACAT